>NC_068553.1:14189469-14451969 GCF_026212275.2 Microplitis demolitor
TTATTTTATTTTATTATTTTATTTACTATGTCGTATTTTTTTTTTCTTCTCAGATCATTTTTTTTCACCAAACAACACAGTACCAGCACAAAGGAAGACGTTATTGTAACGTGACCCGTGTGTAAAGAGAATTAAGATATTGGACCAGGCTTCGCTTGAATGGGATTATTAATACGCGCATGACGTCCGGCTCCTTCACCGTATACTCTAGCGCTTTCTCACCTTTATTTAACATCGACCTCATGCAGAGATAAATTAAATTACTCGGTTAGAAAAAAAATTTTATTTTTTTTGTTTTTGCAGCGAAAAATGTCACTAAAAAATATTTAATATCATATAGATTTATAAGATGATAATCATAACCATAATAGAGAATGATTTTTTTCTTTTTTTTTTTTAAGATAATTTTCTACAATAATATTCATAAAATCATTTGATCTTTGACCTTAACTACGTGATTTCAAAATTATTATTTTACTTCTCTTACTTTCTCTTAACATAAGATATCTAAAGCTGTTATTTCTATGTCTATATATGGAAAAAAGGGGCAAAACAGGCCGCAAGTTTTGTATAAAGGATTGTTCAAAAAGTCAACATGAACGTCTTGGGGTGATATGGGCCACTCGAAATTTCTTCGACAAATTGTTATTGGAATAATTTAATCATTCTTTTGGTAATTTATAATTAATAACTTTTTATCAATAAAATTGTAGCTTAGGCTCAAAAATCAATTCAGGATCGATGAAATTTATTTATAATAACTTTTTTATTTAATATTAAATTTCACGACAGAATTATTTTTATTATGGGAAACAGTAAATTTAATCTTAAGAAGTTTATAATTTTGAGGTCAGGGCTTACTTTGCTCGGTGATTTGAGGGGGAGCAAGGAGCCCTTCTGGGGCAAAGAGGCCCTCTGGGGCAAAGAGGCCCTCCTGAAATTTTGATAAAAAAAAATTTTTTTTGGTCTAATAACTATATGTCCCAAAAAAAAAAAAATTTCAGAATTTCGGCAAAATATCCATAAATTTGTTCGACATAGGACAAAAGTAATGTGATTTGATTGTTAAAAGCCACAAAAATTAATAATCGGCTTAGGGGCCACCCTACCCCGGTCTCCTCTATAAGCAAAATAAAAATGACTAAAAGCTCATTTTTCTTGATCATAAATTTGTTTTTAGAGATTTTTTTTTTTGTGGTGAACTTATACTTTATCTCATATTTTGAATTTTTTTTGTTAATGGGTCACATCGTTATTAAATAATAAAATTTTTTACGATTGGTTCATATTGATACTAAAAATAATCATTTGAGAACTAATAAAAAGTAAAATGAATTTAAAAAAAATCACAATATTAAAATTTTTTTTGAAGGATCCCGTTTTGCCCTGCTCTTTTCCAATATATATGTAAGAGTATATATATATATATATATATATACAAGTAGCACTTAAAGTTAAATAAAAATATCATCATCAAATCAAGTTTTACCACTCGGTACTTCATCGTTATATTTATACGGATAATTAAGATATCGAGACTGTGAAAATTAATGCATTAATATCACGAGTGTCTGCATTATAATCACGCGTACTGTCATTTGATAAAATACTAACACATAACCATGACATTTGCGTGTATATATATATTTTTTTTTAATCGATATTGAAAATTATCAAGTTCATCCGCTGCCAATAGCGCAACAAAAAATTGTAAGTAAAAAAATGTAAACATGTTTTGAACACCTACACATTAATAATTATAAATTTTTATTACTTATTCATTTATTAGAAAGACTTTATCGATTAAACGTCAAAGGAATTTCAGAGATTAAAATTTTTTAATTTCATTTGTGATATCTCGGAGACTAAGAAAGATAATTAGAGGTTTTGGGTGGTCGGTGAAGTAATTTTATTAACTTTGGTTTCTGTATAAAATACCGTATTTAATGATTTAAGTACATCATTCAAGTGGTACAATACCTTTAAATATCAGCGAATTAAGAGCCAAATTAAGTATATAATTGTTTAAGTAATTGTGACTTTTGAATTATTAATTTTATGAAAATTTTTAATGACACTAAAGTTGTAAATTGAATTATTTTTTCAATAACCAGTTAAGTGTTTAATTATCTCATATTTCTAATCAAAGTTAAGTGTTAACGTCAATTTTTTTTCTATACATTTTTCATCAGCAATATCTTCATAGAAAATTAAACAAAAAATACAAAGACATGACATTCATAAAACAGGTAATTTGATTCTTTGCGTTTTTGGGAATAGCTAAAAATTTTATAAAATCAATTTTTTTTTTAGATATAACCATTTAAAGTTTCAAAAGTAGGAATACGAAGAAAAAAAAATTCGATTGTTTAAGGGAGACCACTGGTGTGACCGCCCGAAAAAAAAAATGATTTTTGGGAATTTTTTTAAAGAAAGCTACGGCATGGAATGTTTTAGTATTTCAAGGATATATTTGCGAATATATAGTGAATACACGATAAAATTTTTGGACCAAAAAATTCAAAATTCAGCGAATTCAAAAATCATAGATATTTTCATATATACGTACTTACGTACGTACGTACACACATACATACACTCGGACATTATCGTGAAATTAATCAAAATAGTTTCTTAAAACCTCAAAACGTGAAAATCTGATAGAAATTCGGTTTTCGAAAATCGGACCGAAACCAATAACTTTTCGAATTGTTGAAAATTTTCAATTTTATTAGGAGAAAGTTAAAAAAGTCCCCTCACGTAGTAGTGACGGTGGCCTTCGCAGTGCCTGAATTCGAAAAAAAACAAAAAATTTATTAAACTAGAAGGTATTTCCCGTACCATGACCTTTGGGATAAGAAAAGAAATTGAAATTTAACAAAACGGCGGAGTTTTTGAAAAAAATTTTATATTTTGCACAAAAATTTGATGATTTTTGGCCTGCGATAGTACGTCGAAACATATATAAAAGAAGCTGCAATTCAAACCAAATCGATCGGATGATTTGTTTTTGAGTTATAACTGCAGCAAATTTTAAAAATGTAATTTTGAGAACTGATGAGCGGCTGCTCTTCAAGTGGCTGTAACTCAAAAAAACTAATTGAGATATGCGCTTGAAGTTTCTGTGTGTTATTTTTGAAGTTATAAACTATTGAAATATGCAACAAAAAAAGATCGATTTTTTCCAAATTTCACACTAATGGTCCCCCTTAAACAATAGTCGCATCCAAGCAATTGGTTTAATGGTAATTTTTAAAAAGACTAAAATTTCAAGAAATCAAATTACTTTTCAAATGACTATAAATAACGTACATTCATTTTACATATTTACTTCGGCATCACTACTTAAAGATAGACACTAAATTTTAATTGATAAGTCAAATTTCGCATTAGTAATTTTCAAGTTATAGCACTAAAATTTTCCCATAATTAAAAATAAAAAAAAGTGAAATTAAACATTAAATTCCCATGAATCCGCATGTACATGTATTACATCTGGGGTCAAAGTATCGCCATCACAGCCTCTTAATATCTCAAACGAACGTGAAAGGAAATTAGAGCAGAAGCATCATCCACACATTAGCTTCTCTACTCTTCAGTTGCTCTCCCCTGACTGATGATATTCTGAATGTAATCAAATAATTTTTCACACCAATAGCTTATAGCTTAACTAAAAATAAACTACACCCAACACAAACTCAGGAGCAACGAAGACGTAATGAGGAAGCTAATGTACACAAAGAAAGCTCATATCAGGAAAGAAAAAAAAATGTTAGATAGCATCATATAGAGGATAGAAGAAGATAGGATGCAGAAGCTGATCATTGCAGGAACAAAGGTGCCGCTTGCACGGCAGAACACGCGAGAGCAACATTATAAACAACCGGCGTTTTTCTTCTTCTTCTTCTTCGTTCTTTCTTCAAGTTTAGTTCTTTCCTCCAACTCTCCTTCTCTAGGGTCTCTCCATCGCAGCAAATGTGCTGGCTCTTACGATTTGTCACGTTACAATTAATTGCAACAACTCAGTGGATTAACGATCTTGAGTGGACTTCTAAGTTGACTTTGAGTGTCACCAATGTGTTTACTTTTCACTACTTACTACTTACTGCTCCCTCCTCCCTTTGAGATACTCTCTACTAAATTTATTTCCTCCTACTCAAACTAATTCACCCAATCAACATTTTATACGCCGCATACTTTGAATATATATGTATAATATATTATATATATTTAACTATTAATGTATTTACTTACCTACATCGCTAATGAACTCGACTATTGCTTGATATGGAAAAGTTGAAAGCTTTTTTTTTAACTTTTAGTTACTAAATTGAACCACTTTAGCAAACTATTTAAATTACTGAGTAATAAAAAATTACTGATTTATTTATTTAAAATCAAAATATATTATTTTAAGCCACATGCTATAAGGCTAAGATTATAAATAACACATAGGAATTCTCATTAGTATCGTAACACCGACATAGCATTATTACAAATTGATGATAGAAACGCCCTTGAATACAGAAAATATTTTTTTTTCTTTTTTGAATCAAATATCGCTGCATAATTTATTTAGTACACAGTTCTATTCTATTTCTATTATTTAATTGTGAAGTATTATTTTTAAAAATTTGAAAAAAACTGAGTAAGTATACAAAAAAATAACCATTAATTTGAGATATGAGTAAATTATTTTTCATTTTGCACATCTCAAGCAAAGTGGTAACAAATTTTTTTGAATCATCGATTATAAGAATGGCAGCCATACCAATAATGGTAACCATTTCTATCTATAAGGGTTCCATTCCTATATGATATCGGAATAGTTTCTGTTTCATTATGGTAATGGTTCCTATACAACTATCGTAATCATTACCATAATAATGCATACTCTAATAGCCACTTTAACTTGAAATTGACAGTAATTTGACAATTAAAATTATTGAAATTCGCTGCCCAAATTTAAAGACAATTTGACAGCAAAAGATGGAAAGAAAAATTTGCGGTTAATTTTTCCTCAATTTAGAGGTAATTTTTCAACTAAAAAAAAACCCTAATAAAAGTTTCTTTGAATTTTTCATCAAATGTCCGTTAACTTTGGGCTTTTCTGTTTTTAACGACAATTTGTATACAACTTGCTATAAAGCAAGTAATCATTAAAAATAGCTCAAGACAAAAATTTCCTAAATTTTTTGGTTTGGTTTTTGGGTCTTCGGGGCTAGAAAAATTTTTTTCAAGAGAACCAACTCATGGATCGTTTAGGAGATTTATTTAGCTACAACTTTATTATTTTTTTTTTTTTCTAGTACGACAATTTGCTACTGAGATATCAGTCTTCATATAAAAAAGGATCCTCTTGTTTTTGATTATCGATATCTCAACAACTAATGGTCGCGGTTATTTTAAGGGCAGATTTGAAAACTTGAATAAAATGTACACATGCCTCATTTTGTATTTGGAAAAAAAAAAAAAATTCATCCTCAATATCGATATAAAAAACGTAAAAAAATTGACTTTTTATGGTTTTTGAAATATTAAATATTAATGGAAAGGTCAATATTGCTAGGAAATTTTATAGCTTAATGCACTCCCAAAAGTTCTGAAAATTTTCAAATCAATCCATTGAACTGTTTGTCTGAGCCGATTGCTCAAAGTTTTACAAACAATTAAAGGAACAAGTTTTGTTCTTTAATCTGTGTAATCATTACCAAAATGAAAAAATTAAATTTTTTCGAATTTTCTTCTTTTTTTGCGTTAGTTATTCAATAAATGTAAGGTAAAGAAAAAAACAATAAATTTCTGAAAAACGAAAAAAAAAGTAAAAAAAAACGTTTTATCTCGTCTTTTGGAATTTTTTTTTCTTTACCTTACGTTTACTGAATAATTAACGCGAAAATAGAATTAAATTAAGAAAACAAATTAATTTTTTTATTTTGGTTATGAATACATAAGTTAAGGAACAAAACTTGTTCCTTTAATTGTTTTGTAAAACTCCGAGCAATCGGCTCAGACAAACGGTTCAATGGGTCGATTTGAAAATTTCCAGGGTTTTTGGAGGAACATTAAGCTGTAAAATCACTCGGCAATATCACCCTTGCCATCAATATTCTTATAGTAGCGGTTGATTAACTAAAAAACTATAAAAAGTCCATTTTTTATAGGTTTTTTAAATTGATATTAAGGATGAAAAAAAAAATGTTTTTTTTTAATCGAAAATGAGGCTTGTGGGGGATTTATTCGAGTTTCTAAAGCTGCCCTCAAAATTATTGTGCGACCATTAGTTGCTGAGATATCGATAATCAAAGACAAAAACATCCTTGTTCATTTGAAGCCTGATATTTCAGCAGTAAATTGTCGTACAAAGAAACAAAACAAAAACAAATTGTAGCTGAATAAATTGTTAAAGAAATCATGAATTGATTTTTATGGAAAAAATTTTCCCGACCCCGTAGACCCAAAAAAACAAAACCAAAAAGTTTAGAAAAATTTTGTCTCGAGCTATTTGTTATGATTCCGCAAAAACCGTGGCTTTCCGTAGAAAAGCTCTCCGACGATAAATTGGCGTGGTTTATCATTTTTTGTTTTGATGATGGACAAAAAATCTATTGTTAAGATCTTCTACATCCTGCACCTTCAAGTCAGTAAGTTCATCACATCTTAGTCCCCCACAGATACCAAATACGAATATAACCTCAAATTATGTTATGAATAAAAGTTTAATATAACTAACTGATCAATTGCATGATTAATTAATGAAATTTTTTATAAATACACTTACATTTACAACTAAATACACGAAATCTGATGCATTGTTCATAAAATTCACGATTTCGTCCCATTTGAACTCTCATGAGTTTTTAGGTTTGTAACTTTTAAAGTTGTTTTTAATCAGACACTCTAAATTATAAAATTTGCTAATATCGACATTGTCTTTTACGTTAAGAGTTTTCTTCAACATAGACCAGATGCTCCGCCATGTTGGTGGTTTTGATTTTTTATACTTAACCCTGTGAAATACACGATCAAGTTACTTTCTTCCAAGTCCGATAGAGAATTTCGATGTTCAGTTAGCCATTTTTTATAGCCTTCGTAAACCATTTGGTATCTATTAGCTGAATTTGTTGACAAAATTGCTGTTTCAATAATTAACCGCCTCTACATCAAAATCTTTTATCACCTCCTTCTCGTCCATATATTCATCCGATGAAACTTTTTCATTTATCTTATTATGGTAAGTAAACTGTTTAATTAAAATATTACATACAACGAGACTTAAAATACTGAAGTATACATAAAACAATGATCTACGAGGTTATCGTCAAAAATTTTATTGATAAAGTGGTAGACGATCACTAGATGGCAGCAGCCAGCTGTTTTTGTAGGCACGAAAACACTTTTTGCCCGACAATATAAGTGAGGCGCGTATAATCCCACCAGGGGAGGAAAATAATCCCGTCCGGCAGAAATATGATATACAGAGCTCTTAAAGATAACATTTTTCTGATCTGACATCCGAAATAGTTATCCCGAAGATAACAGAAAGATATCAGAACAGCCTCTTACGCGCCATCTGAGGATATCTTTAAGAGCTCATTGGTTAGACGTCAGAAAGATAACATTTTTTAGAGATCTTAAAGAAATCAGTTTACGGAGATCATAATGACAACAATTTGGGTTTTTCATATCCATGATATCTCCCAATTACAAATGGCTGATAAACTCTGGGATAAATTTGCGCAAGAATGGGATAAAGTAGACTCATCGAACTTTTAGCAATTGGCAACCCATCGACATTAGTATTAATGGCAATCAAGTTTGGTAGAGTATAATAATCAATAATTCCCAATTGATCAGTCAAGGCATTTTTTAACCCGTAATGAAAATATTGACGAGAAGGAACACGAGTTACTATCGGTGTTTTCGGTGTACCAAGTAAGGCTCAAGAATCAAGAAGTGAATTACTGATTTCTTTTTGATTCAATGTTTTTAATATTTTTAGGAGTTTATCCGCTACTTCACGTGATATTTTGAAATCAGTCACCTACTGAGCCAGTTTCGATGATAAACTTGTTTCATTGATAGCTACCAAAGCATTCTTTTCTAATTGATTACAGATCGATAATGTACATGAGTCAAAATTTCCACTAGTTTCACTGTCAGAACTGTAATTACTTATTTCATTTTCATTAAGTTTTCCGCTATCAATATTATTGTCTGTATTAATATTTCTTTCATTATCAACATCATTCGATTCATCACAAGATATATTATTACTCACAAAGCATGAATTATTTTCTACTGGTTCACTTTGATCACTGGATGAATTTTCAAAATTATGTAATTTATTTAAAAAACAACGTATTTGTTTATTTTTTTGGCCTTTACATAAATTTTTAAAATTTTTTCTCTTCGACATTTTGCTATTGTATTCATAATAACTAAATATATGTAATTACTTTAGTGCAGAATCAATAAATAATATTTATAATCATTGGTACTTATAGGTTACAATGACATTAGCTGACGAAAGTTGAGGTTATAATAGTCTCATAAGAAAGCTATTTTTTTAATGTTCTAGAGACATCCATAAATAGTTATCATTTTGCTAACTTTCACATTTCTTTTAAGTGACCTCAACATAAAGTTATCAAAACGATAACATTATTCTGAGCTCTTAAAGGTAACATTTTTTGGATAACATTATGTCATCTTTTTGACATTGATGCCGGACTGGAAGTTTTTAGGCTTTAAAATTGGGGAGAGAAGTGCGTACTTTCGGCTAAGGTATAAAGAAAAATCGATTCAGATAAAATAACTTTGAATGCCAATCAATTAGACGGATTTTTGTGACCTTGATAACTCTTGAAAGAAATTGTTCACTGAACTAATTTTTTTTTTCAATAGTTATTTCATTTAGAAAAACTAAGATGAGATAAGTCACTCATCAATTCTAAAAAATGTTTTATGAAATAAAAATTACCTTAAGTCTGCATAATCACCAAAAATATATAACTTTTGACAAACAGAATTGATGATTCAGGATATACTTAATTGTTACTAATATCGATTCTTACTTTATTTAGGTCACGTATTTTTAAATAAATATTGTGGTTAAAAATACCTTGAGCTATAATGATCAAAAAAATATAATCATTTATTCTAATCCGTTAATATTTCCAAATAAAATGAATTGCTTATCAATTCTTAAATATTTTTGTGGATCAAAAATACTTAAAATTCGTATAATGATAAAAAATACATATAAGCCAATAAATAAAATCGATAAATCAAAATGTATTGAATAATCACCAATAATATTTTCAAGTTTACTTCAATAGTGTATTTCAAAAGTATATACATATAACTCAGATTATTGCAAAGTATGTTAAACATAATGAAGCCTCGTGAATGAGTCGTGTCGTCAAGACATATGCTCTGTACTTGATTCAACTTATATATATGTATATATAAATGTATATATGAGGTCGGTTCTCAATGGGAGATCGTTAGATAGCAACGGGTAACTACTCTCTTGCGGGTTCCACCAGCTCGGCCTATAAATCTTGTCCAGGGCGCACAATTATGCGACGGCCTCAGGATTATTGTTACGCCTCGAGCAATGAGGATTATTATTGACTTTTGTGAATATTTACCAGCACAAAAAATACTTGTATCCTCAATTATGACCCCACAATAAATAATAAATTGTTGATGTAATAAAGTTAACTTTTAAAACCGAGAGTAAAGGTTTTAGTTTATTTTATTATTATGTTGCAATGAGTTACGAAATTTTTATGAACTACAAAAGTTAATTGATTCATAATTGTTAATTGTAAATAATAGTTGAATATACATTGAAGTAAACAATGTACTTGATATTATTATTGTGGTATGCATCTCTTAGTACACAGGATGCACAATTTATAATGCAATTAGAGCCTTGGGATAGGTAGCATTCGGATTTATGGCAGTGAAATCTCCGGAGCGCGGATGAGAGAGGACTCTTTTAAAATAAGATAAAATAATAATGATAATAATAATAATAAGAGCAAGAGAGATAGAAAGAGTGTTTGTATGTGCACAATAAAAGAGTGAAAGAGTTGAACTGAGAAGACTGGAGATGATGCTGCTGGTGAAACGAATGGAATGAGAAAAGTAGCCAGGGCTGTGCCGTTTCAATGAATTATGCTGCCTCCCTCGGTAGCCGCCGATCCATTATTTATTGCTCGCTTTTCATTATTCGCGAGGTCGTAGATCAAACTAGCTACGGGTTTATTTTTTTCTCAACGGGATAGATCAATCATTTCAATGCACTTCAATTATTTTACTCATTTTCGCTTTTAGTTATTGGTTAATTATTAATTATTAATTATTGGCACTCACCATTTTGGTGCTTTCGAGAGAATCGTAAATGCTCGATTATTGAAATCAGGGGCCGACGGCTGCCACCGCTCCCGGGTAAGTCACGATCTTCCGCCAGATTGTTCTAATTCTGTAAGGATTCAAAAAAATTTTTATAACGATATTTTGATTCAATTTGATCAAAAAATAGATTGAGCTTACAATAAAAATTGCAAGCTTTTATTTTATTTATTATTAAAAACTAAAATTAAGTAAATTAGGTTTTTCATAATATTTTGCTAGTGCCATATTTAAGGGGTTTAATATTTGCCAAAAATTTATGAAAAACTTAATTCAATTTGTTTAACATCCCGCTGAGAAAATCGATGATTTTCAAAAATTCGGGAAGTTAGTTTTCACCCCGATTTTCGAAAATCGAGTTTTCATCAGATGTCGACGTTTTGAGGTCCTAGGAAGCTACTCTGACTATTTTAAGAATGATGTTTGAGTGCTCGAGTGTGTGTGTGTGTGTGTGTGTGTGTGTGTGTGTGTGTGTGTGTGTGTGTGTGTGTGTGTGTGTGTGTGTGTGTGTGTGTGTGTGTGTGTGTGTGTGTGTGTGTAAACTCTTTGTAACTTTTTAACTATTGAACCGATTCGGATAGTGATTGCGGCTATCAAAAGGTTTTATTGGCCATCAGCTTTCCTGGAGGTTTCAAATCATTTGATCAAGTAAACTCGAAAATATTGGCGAATTATGAAAAAACAAAATATTTTTTTTTTGTTTTTTTATTGATTTTTTAGAAACGACTTTAACGATCAACTTCAAAATTTTATCTGCTCTAGAACTTAATAAAACGCGTCGATTACCGCCTCAACCATCAAAATCGGTTAATTCATTTGCGAGATATCGTGGAAGAAAGAAATGCTAAAAAACGGGGTTTTTTTTTTTAAACAACGGCATATTAAAGTATTTTCAAGCTCGAAAATGTATTCACAACAATGCTTTGGTGCTCCAGAAGCCCGAAAACAGCGGCAAGTTTTGGAGCTAGCCCGCAGGGTCTACACAGAAAAAAAATTCCATTAAAATTTACGATGTTAACATCGTAATCGTGGACTAAATTTTCATTGGCGTCAATTTTTAAATGTCTTATTTCAAAATTTACTATAGTCTTTTTTAGAATTACGATGTTAAATAGTAAAGAATATAACCTACATCGTAATTTTAACAAAGACTATAATAAATTTTGAAATAAGACAATTAAAAATTGACGCAAATGAAAATCTAGTCCACGATTACGATGTTAGCATCGTAAATTTTAGTGGAATTTTCTTTCTATGTACCGATAGACCGTTTTTTTTTTGTTCTTTTACTGCAAGTGAACAGCAGTCTAAGGAATTTTGGCCTTTAATTAAAAATATTCTATGCTTATCCTGATCAATCGCCTTCATCGGACCAATATATGTTTTGAATTGGACAAATTAAGGGGATGGGAAAATCGGACCCCTGAGGAAAACATGTTGTGGCGTCAATTTTTTTCACTTTCCTTTTTTTCTTACTCTCCAAATATTGGATGTCAATACCAATTATAGAAAAAAACAATTCAAATAAAGGACAAAATGAACGTCCTAAAAAAATTTGAAAAGGATTATTGTTTTAACGTAATTTTAATCACTAAACAAATATTTGATGATTAATCCAGCCATAAAAAAAAGTTATCGCGTTGGGTCAAAATCTTTTAACCAACAAAGTAATTGAACTAAAACTTAAACTAACAAATTGCGAATTCCCATTGAAGATTAGTATTATAGAAAATGAAAGAAAATTTATCGTCTGAATTACAGAAATTGTTCAAGATTGCTTTCATATAATTGTAGTCATTAAAAATGAAAATTTAGAAAATAGTTTTTTTATTGAAGTTATCCAATAGTTTTTTTGGAAATTCTACAAAATTTTAAACTCAATCTGATTATTTAAGTCCATGGTAAAAAATACAAAGTCATCATTACAAAATAAGACACCGCTTAAAATTTTAATAATCTACAGAAGCTTATGAAATATTTTTAAGAAAAATCAATAAATACTTAATTACAAATAGTTTTTTTCATTCTTACTTTTCTAAACCAGATCTTTCAAATTGATCTCTAAAATGCTTATGATTACCCAAAAGAAAAATATTATTTTCTACAAATTATTGATCAAAAAATATTGTAACATTAAATTACGGTGACCCTGAATAAGATTTGAGACTCGTGCCTTGAAATAACTAATTTTACACAGCTACTTTTGAAGCTTACTAAAGTGAGTAAGATGATAAATGAAAGAAAAAACTTTTCACCCATAAAATATCTAGGAAAGATCCATAGAAATACACTTGACACTTATTATAAACAACGCTCTAGTCATGTCCATTTACAAAAAAAAAATTCTGTTTGCCATGCAACTAGACATCCTCTTAAAGGTTTTCAATGGAAAGACGACAAACTGCAGACACATTTTTTTTTAATCTTTCAAACGAAGAATCTTAAGTAGCAACCATTTGTTGAAATTGGTAGCGACGTAATTTCCGCTTCCCAATACAAGTAAAACAGCTTGTACTTGTACTTACATCGAGGATCTCTTAGTAAAGACTCAACTTGTAAGTTAAACTCCAGCATCATTATAATTATAATTATCATTGTTATTATATCACAATAAATAATAAGTATATAGCAGATAAATACAGAAGTAAAAATATTTCAGACATATGTTTGTCATGGCATAAACATTTAAGTACATGCATTAAAATGAGGAATTAAATGATAATAATTATTATTTAAATCTGTGAAAAAATAAATTGTGGAGAAACAGACAAAATTGTAGGGATCTTTTACAACAAATGATCTTTATAAGAGAATTAGGATTTGATTATGGAGATGTATACAACAGCGATGGTGTTCTTACACCAGCACAATAACCAGCTGGTAAACGAGACGAGTCTTTTATTCTTCCTTGTCGGCTTCTTGTGCTAATGTACCACTAATATATCCCTCTTGTGCTCTTTTATAATATACACAAGATGACTAACCATCAGCACAACCAGCAGCATCTTCACCACAACACTATTTTATCCTTTTAACACTCGCACTCATAAGCGCTCTATAATAAATATTCATTAGTGTCTTTATCACCGAATTTCATTCTCATATTTTTAACCTTTACATTATATTAATTTATAAGGACACAATAAAAAAAAAAAAAAAAAATTATAACCTAAAGAAATAAATATAATTTTTAAATAAAAGTCCTAGGATCGTGTTGATACAATATACGTGTTTTGTAATAATATTCAAATTTATTCTTTTTTAAATAACTTATAAATGAAGTATATTCAACTTTTCGATACTTTTTATAATTATGTGTTATCAATATCTGTCACATAAAATATCATTAAATTACCGTATGATCAAGTGAACAAGACTTTCACTTGCCATACATCGGAAACAAATTTAGGGAAACCCGGAGCAAAAGGAGACATCATTTTAAAGAAAAAAAACGACATTTTTTATTTTAAAAAAATCAGGCAAAGTGGTTAGCTGAAACGATGCAGCAAATTTAAAATTTTAAACAGAAAAAACTACTTTTATTTTATTTCATGTGTATTATCTGAATTAATTTATTGAAAACAGGAAAAGCGGACTCTGAAGCAAAATGAGCCATGGTTGTAAAAAAAAATTTTGACAATTTCAAATTGGGCGTACGGAGAAAAAAATATTGTGATTGGCACGATATACTGGATAATGATTTGCGTATCGTCAAGGGAATGATTTGTAGAGCTACTGTCGCAATCCATTCTAGTCCCACTCACGATCCGTATTCCTGTCAGCGCTGTAAGTAACAATACGTGTACTAACCTCCAAATAACTAATCGAGTATCGCGACAGTCAGTATACTGTATCGCGCTAGTCACAATATCTTTTTTCCATGCACTATCAAAAAACATTAAACAATCATGAGAAAAGAAACTAGGAAATTTGAGCAATCTTTTGTGTTCTGTTACATGGAGAAAAAAAAATAGCAACCATTGCTGCGCAGCACAGTAATCCAGTTAATGAGCATGTTTGGTCGATAAATTAAGTATAGTAAAAGCATATTTTACTGTACTTAAATTTATTTAATTGACTGGATTACTGGTCTACGCAGTAATGGTTACTGTCCTTTATTCTCTGTGTGATAACACTAATTAAGAGAAATTTTGCAAATTTGATTTTTGAAATAATTTAAAAATCAATTTAGATATAGAAGAGGGGGGGGGGAATCAGGTACTTAGGAAAATACTAAGTTTTCGAAGATTCAAAAAAGCTCAATCTTTTTTTTAATGATATTCAAAGTAAATAAAGAAAATTTTCAGTTGCCGTAAAAAAAATTTCATTTTTGCGGGCAAAATGAGTTA
The DNA here is from genome assembly GCF_026212275.2 of Microplitis demolitor. NCBI lineage: Eukaryota > Metazoa > Arthropoda > Insecta > Hymenoptera > Braconidae > Microplitis > Microplitis demolitor. The sequence goes on from NC_068553.1 coordinate 14,204,244, forward strand.
CCTTCTGAAAAAGGTGAAGAAAAAAATTACATCATTATTGGATACAAAGGCAGAAAAAAAAATTTTTAATAGTTTTTATATCATAATACAAAACTCCATTAACATTTTTCGACTGACACTCAATTTTTGAAGAAATCTAACAAGAAAATTTTTCTATAATGCTCAATTACACGGAAAGAAAATTATAGAAAGTATTCCTATGTATTATGGGAATGGTTCCCAGAATAGTGTGAAATTTACCCATACTATTATAGGAACCATTTCCATAATGGTATAGGAACTGTTCCTATAATATTATGGCAATCGTTCCCATAGTGGTTTAGAGATGGTTCCTATAACATATAGGAACCATTTCTATAGTAGTATGGGTACAATTCCTATACCATTATGGGAACCATTCCCATAATACATAGGAATATTTCCTATAATTTTCTTTCCGTGTAGAAGTAATTTTCACAATTTCCGATGAATAAATATTTTCATAATAGTATGGGAACCATTCCCATTAATTATAGGAACCATTCCTATAATATTACAGGGATGGTTCCTATACTATTATAGGAACCACTCCCATAATATTATGGGAATGGTTCCCATAATGGTATAGGGATGGTTCATATAACACATAGGAATCGTTCCCATACTATTATGGGATCCATTCCTATAATATTATAGGAATGGTTCCTATAATTTATAGGAACCGTTTCTATAGTTTATAAGAATGGTTCCTATAATTTATAGGAATTGTTCTTATATATTATGGGAATCGATCCCATAATATTATAGGAAGTATTTCCATAAATTATAGGAACCATTCTCTTAGAGGTATGGGTATCATTTCCATAATTATAAGAACTATTCCTATAATTATAGGAACTGCTTCCATAATTTATGGTCGTCATTCCTATACTGGTATAGGATGAAATTTCACAAAATTATAGGAACCATTCCCATAATTTTCTTTCCGTGTATATTAATAAAAAAAATTTTGGAATTTTCAAAAAATATTTAAAAAATGTTTTTTTTTTATAAAATTTTGAGGATACCTCGTTTTGCCCCTCCCCCTCCCGGACACTATATATTTTTTAAAACTCAGTCGCTCTGGTTAAAAAAAGCTTTTTTTTTTAATTTTACAAGTGGATTCGTAAGCATTGCATTTAATAAATTAAAAAATAACTTTTATAAAAAAAAAAATTTAATTAAATGTACGAATCAATATAATCATTAAATATATTTTAATAACAAGGTATGGTTTAATAGAAGCTAAGAGGTCATTAATTGAATTATTCATGACAAATAATTTCAAAATATTTCATTCGAGCTAATACAACGCACTGCACAACAGCTATATTTATCTAAATATATATCAATCTAAATTAAAATCTTAAATATGTAATAAATACGTAATATTATTGGTATAATCAGTAGGAGTAAGACAGAGTTAAATAAACTGACACTCGTTGACAAACGTCAAAATGTCAAATGATCACGCCTGGTTGACCAAACCAAATGTCTATAACTCTTTCACCTGATTTATGAATTTATGTATATAAGTTACGACAAAGTTCACATTCTATACATATTTATCAACAAGACATATGGAAGTTATGTAATCCAATTAAAAGTTATTTTGTGAATTTAAAACTTTGGACAACAGTATTTCCAAAATATATAAGATAAATACAAAACATAAATCATTATGATCTTGTTGAGGGGAATTCTTATAAAATCAATTGTTCAAAAGTTACTTCCGGTCAAACAATTGGTTAACTTTTTAAAATCAAGATTTTGTTTTTAGACTTTAAACTGAATCTTTTGAATTATCGATCCTAAAAAAATTTTTAAGGACTAAAATTGCAGAAAATTAAATTTTCTACATCTATGATCCATACAAAAAATAAGCTAAGATCAATCGTTTCAAAATTACTACTATCGAAAATTTACAAAAATTTTCTATTAAAAGAGTTATTCAATCATTGAAACGCAAGTAACTTTTGAACAATTAATTTTATGAAATTTTTCAGTGAAATCAAAATTTTAAAAAACTTATTCAGAGTGGCCAGGAACCGGGAATATCGGAAATTATCAGGGAATTTAATGCAACCGGAAAATATTATGGAAATGTCAAGAAATTTCGAAATGTATCCGGGAATTAAATTGTGACAGTTCAAAATTTCAAAAAATTTTTAATAATACACTGGTTATAAAAATTAAGGGATATTAAAAAAATTTCAAATTTTCAAGTGATTTTCAACAAGTTGTAACTCGAAGAAAAATGGTCGTACGCCAAAAACAAAAAAAGCAAATTGTAGTTTCAAGTGTCTAATTTTCTGATCTGATCTTTAAATATTTTTATTATGTGCGGTTCCGGAGTAATCCTAAGAAAACTATTGAAAAAGAAATTTACCAAATTTTTGCTCGTCTTAGAAACGGTCTTCGAGCTTCAATAAATTTTTTTTTGATAGTTATAATTGGTTTTTGATTGCTCCAGAACTGTGCATAATTAAAAAACTTCAAGACCAGATCAGAAAATGAGACACTTGAACCTACAGTTTGCCTTTTTGTTTTTGTTGAAAGACCATTTTTCTTCGGGTTACAAACTGTTGAAAATTACTAAAAAATTTGAATTTTTTTTAGTATCTCTTAATTTTTATAACCAGGGTATTTTTAATTTATTTGAATCATATAATTTCTTATTAAATATTTTACCTTACACATTTTTAACATCGAATAATCAAAAGTAGACAATATTAATTTATTTTACTGCCATTTCTTATGGTTTCTCGCATGATTTAATTATCAAATTTAATTATTGAAAATGAAAATATAATAAAAACTTTGAATATCTAAATGATACGAATAAAACTTCTAAATCAGGGAAAAATGTAAAAAATTTACTAATAAACCAGGAAATATCAGGGAATTTTAAAATCATTTTTTTGTGGCCACCCTGTTATTTTCCTTTCTAATGACCATAAAAAACGTGTATTTATATTAAATCTTCAACAAGATATTGTTAGAAAAAATTTTTTTTGTTGATGTCCCTTTGATTTTTATTCGAAATAAATAAATAATGAATGCAGAGTAAAAATAAATCGTAAAGATAAATTTAAGTTTTCACTAAAAAATAGTGAGTGCATCAGAAACGTGTGGCGTAAATCAAGCAGCCTCGACGACTGATTTCCAGTGTGGTAGCCAACCCACGCCTGCATTATATCAGCCAGTCGGCATATTTATTGCCCTGAGGCGCTTAGATTGGAACAAATGCCTCATTCCTTGATGTCTCACACCACATGAGATCTTCAGTACGCTCACTACCTCCTTTACTTCTTATTACTCTCCTCACTATCTACTTCTTATTTTCTTATTACTCTTCTCTTCTCTCCTCTTGTCTTTACTCCACACTCTACTTCATTCTACTCATGTTGCTCCGATTCTCTGCACTTGTACGTCACTTACGCATGTATTAACAATCTCACATATCAATTTATTTTTTACTCAACGAAAACAATATTCTATGGAACAAATTATTTATTTATTCAACCAATTAATAATTTAATTATCTAACCAATTAATTTTAATCACTTTAAATATATATAGCAGCACAAATAAAATCTCATTCAAGATTACTCATATACTAGCAGTTCTCTCGTACGGTAGCTGGTCGCGATTTTATTTATAGAAATATATTGCACACCTCAAATGCAAAAACGTTTAGATAGTGTCTTTACTATCGGAAAACACGCTATTCATGACGCTTTTGTAATTGATTTTTTTTTTTTTTGTTATTAAAGACTTTATTAAAATTCTAGATAAGCTAATACAGACATGACTAATAAAAGTGTGTTGAGACAATTAATGACAAGACGGGGTTTCAAATATTTTTGTCCAAACTTTCAAGAAAAACTCTAAATGCAAAAAATTAAGTTTGAGACATGATGCCATACTGTATAATCCCATATATAACAATCTATTTTAATTTTTGAGCAAGCCTACTCTCAAGATCGATAGATGCTATTGTCTTTTTCTACGCATGTGTCTTGCTGCAGATACTTGTGACCAGATTTAAATTGCAAGTTTAGGGCAAGCCTTACACAAGAAATTCGTGCCAGATTAGCACTCAATTCTGGAAGACTGTGGTTGAAAATGCATGCCTTGCTCAAGATCTGCTTATTATTATTTATTTATTAAGACCATGGAGTCAAAATTCCTTGCAGCCCTCCAATGTAATACAAAATTTTTATAGGTGTATAGAATAATATTCAACAAAATATAAATAACAATTATTAAATGATATTAACTATAACATTCCATTATAAATTCACTCCAAAGATCATTAAAAAACACTCTCTTCACTCAACATGAACTCATAATAGGCTTGACGGAAAGTTTGAAAATTAGGCTGTGACGTACAATGTTCAGGTAACCGATTCCATGCTCTGACTGCACTAACTATGAAAGATTTATCGTATTTCATGCCATGACAACTCGGTAATTCAAGATAGTCCTGACGCACATCACCCCTCCGGAGACGAGGCTCGAGAATATATAAGACACTGCCAATACGTGGCTTTTGATTTAAATACAAGGCTTTATAGATGAGGCACGACAAAAAGAAATCTCTCCGAGTCTTAAGTGTTAACCAGCGCAGGTCTGTATAAAACGGTGTTACATGCTCATACTTTGATATTTTGAAAATGTAGCGAACCCAAGAATTTAACTTCCTCTGTAACCTAATTTGCTGTTGACACATTACATCCGTGTAAACTGCCGCACAATAATCAAATATAGGAAAGATCAAAGTTGTTACAAGTTTTTCTTTCTAACTGGCAAGCTAAACGCATTACCATGCGATTTCAATTAAGCAAGAATCCTCATACTACTTTTGCAAGTCTCAGTTACCTGCAAAGACCAGGTTAAAGTATCCTCACCCTTAAATATGCTTAAGGCTCAAAATTGACCTTGAGCCTTGAGTAGATCTTGAGCAAGCCATGCGCGAGAACCTACTTCAAGTTACTGGTGCAAGAAGTGCGTCAGACACTTTTTATTGCATGTGTTCAAGATATCTTTAATATTCTTGCGTACTATACCCTGAACAAGACATACAAATCTTGACATAGGTTTCTTAATACACGATTTTGCAAAAAAACACATACGTCGAAAGACTCTAGCAGCTAGAAATCTTGCTCAAACACGTGTTTCTAGGGATCTAGCCATTTACGTTTATATTTTTTAAAAATTTTTATTTGTTAAAGAGAAAAAAAGTGGACAAAGTTTTCTTTACTATACAAGTGCAACAAGCGTAGAGTACTGTTTGTCCACATGAGTGAAAAAAATACAATGACAAATCTTTATACGCAACTAAAGACTAAGACCAAAACCGCATCAGTCTTGATATCGGTCTTAATAATATTCTTACATAATCATTTTTGGTCTTGGTCTTGGTCTTACTCTTCTGCAAGGTCAAAACCAAGACCTATTCTACTCATAACTACACATAATTGATTTGCCGCACAACCGTTTATTTTACTACTAATTTATTAGCTCTGCCATTTTTTTAACAAACTACAAGTAAGAATTTGCAAGCGAAAAGAAGTTTTTTTTGTCTCGTGTTGCCCTGGACACCTATACCGAAAATATGTAATCTCATTTTGCCCCGGATTCTCTTATATGTACACATATAAATAATATGAGCATTTTATTTTTAGCAAGGATCAATTTAATCTTTTATATTGACCAAATGAGAGCTAAGAGCATCACCTGAAGAGAAAAAGTAAACTATTAGCTTCAATTACGGAGCCGATGTTAAAGTGTCTTGGGTTAACTAGAAACTAAAGTAAAGGTAACGTTAGGTTTAGATATCACGCATGCGATATGTCGTCAATGTAGTGAGCTTCTACGATGTAAAACCATGAAGACACTCGTTACATACATACATGCATATATATATGTAGTGGATGGATGTATGCAGAGTAGATGTTGGTGTGAATGCCAATTAAATCGACGGGACAATAATTAATTCATGGCGTAGGCGCCAAAGCGGAGAATTGGAAAACGGGCGTTGCTCGATTGCGATCAACGAGTCGATGGAAAAGAGGACGTAGAAAAAAAATAAGGTTTATAATGTTTATAATAAGAAATAAAAATATAAGTTTGAATAAAAAAGGTGAATTGCCGCACACACGAGACTGGGCGACAAGCAACAGCAGCAGCGACCCGGTCTACTCGATCGCTCGCGGAATTATTAGTGCATTTGCATCTTAATGGAACTACATACTACCTATAGCCGTATAACCATATCCACGATGCTATATCTCGGCCCACATCATAATTCCTTTGCATTTGCTCCCGGGTATATGTGAGATCAAAAACATCGTACGGCTAATTTTTTTTTTTTTTTTATTGTAGTTAATAAATGACATTATGGATTATTATGCATTTTTACTATTGAGTATACAATGTTTTTCAGGGATAATTATTGTTGTGTTTTTAATTTAGGTTATAAGTACATAATTGTTACAGAAAAATTTTAAGTACGAATATGCTTAAATATCTTTTTATTTTAATTTTATTTATTCATAACATTCGCATATTATTTTTTTACTACGCGATGTGTAGACATGATTTAGAAAAAAAAATTTGTAAAAAATGAATACGTGTAAGCAAAACCAAAATAGTTGCGGAAAATCGTTTCGTCTCATGTTTTTAGTTGTAGAAAATTTTCCACACGATTTTTTTTAACTGTTTTTTAATAATAATCTATAAATATCCGAAGATTGATGAAAAGGATTATTTCATGCATGCAAATTAGGGTGGCGCAAAAAAACCGACTATTTTTTTTATTCGAGCCTCTTATGAAAATTTTTTGGTACACGATGTTTTAATAAGCCTCTCCGAAAATCAGCTCGATAAAAAAATTTTAAGAGGTCGCTCACGAATTTTGAAAATATCAATAATGATCGAAATTCGAACTTTTCATTTCAAATTTTTTTCTTTCTCGTGGCAGCGATCGTTTATATTTGTAAAATCATAACTACACTGGAAATTTGAGCCTAAAATTTAAATATTTAAACCTCGCTCAAGAATTTTGAATGTTTTCGAGTGCTGTCTTTTGGACATTTTCGAGTGACCTTTGAATATTAAAAATAAAGCTTCTCGATTATTTCACCATCAATTTGCATGACAATGAATAAAAATATAACCCGAGAAATAGAAATAATAAGTTATTTACATACTTTTTTTATTTTTTAATTCAATTTGTAGGTTTGTTCGCTTATTCAAAACTTACCGAATTTTATTGTTTAAGACTGTCCTGTATATTTTTGATTATGCACAAGTTATATTTTACTGAAATGACAATAATTGAGTTATAAAAAAATAAAACAACTAATTTGAACTATTAGTTACATATTATCAGTTAATAATCAAAATTCTTGAGCGCCGTTTTAATATTTGAATTTTGGGCTCAAATTTTCAGCATAATCATGATTTTACAAGTATAAACTATTGCTACCATGAGAAAGAAAAAATTTAGAAATCAAAAATCCGAATTTCAATCATTTTTGATATTTTCAAAATTCTTGAACGACCTCTGGAAAATTTTTTATCGAACTGATTTTCGGAGAGGCTTCTTAAAACAGCGTAAATCAACAAATTTTTATGTGAGATCGAAAAAAAATAGCCGGTTTTTTTGCGCCACCCTAATGCAAATATTAAAATTTTAAAATTTTTAAAATTGTCCAAATTAACCGAAATTTATTTTAATTAAAAATTTAAATTTTTCAATTCAAAACACTTTATATTTTAGTTTTCAATCAATTTGTTAAATTGAAAGGCTCAAATAATTTTTTTTTTTTTTACGGAACCAAAGAAATCCAATTTTGTGCCTAGATCTTTAAATTTACCTTTAGAAAAAAATAATGAACTAGAATATTATTTTCTTATTTAAAATTTTTTAAAAATAAATCAATTAAATTACCAAGCTCTAAATTTTTAATGAAAATAAATAATTAAATTTCAAATTAAGAATGAATTTAAATTTATTTACAGTTAAACAGAAAAAGAAAGTAATGAATTAAAAAAAAAAAAAAAATACATAAAATGACTTCATAATTGAAAAGTATAAGTTATTTGTTTTGACGTAAATTAGGAATATTTAACAGCGAGTTATTTTTAGAGAGGTCAGAGGCTGAGGTCAGTCTATCGGCCTAGTCAGCCTCCTACACTCAGATAATCCTGGCGGATTGCCAGCCGCGAGTTCTCTGCTACCCAACACCCGCCCACGCACGAATAAAACTAAAAGTTTACTTGCGTTATACTCAGCGCAGTTAAATCCTACATAAAACGTACACGCGAGATTCAAATCCAATGCAAACTAAACATATCATATACTACTACTACTACTACTACTATATGTATGACTTTAGCTGACCGTTCGCGATCATACGCGACTCAATCCTCAGTTCCTCTTTCTCTTCTTGCTCTCGCTCTTATTCTCGCTCGGCTCAATAACCGCCTACTGTTATATTATAACATTACTATTACATTACATATTTTACTTGCAAACGCATATACGCGAGATAATAAGCTCGTTGATATTCAGTAGACTAATAAAATAAAAAATCTGTTTTTGTTTTTTCTGAAGATTTAAAATTAATTTTATGTCGCAAATTGCTTTACACTTTTTTTTTAAATAAAATTTATTTGGATAAATAAAATTTGCTATTTTGAATAGCGTTACTAACGCCTCAATCGTAAACTTAAGAATTATATATTTGCATTAGGTTAACTGGATACGTGCCAAGTTTGCAAAAAAAAAATAAAAAAATGAAATAAAAATCATAGTGCAGTGTGGGTGATGGTAAAACGAATAATATATATGAAAAGTGACCTGAACTAAAACATTAATGTAACATATAATATGACTCGATGACCTCTTTACATTTAAATTCTGTTTTCTACCTCGAAATAATCTGCTAAATTTTATGTCAGACTAGAATTAACTCAAAGTTATATTTTTTAAAAATAGAAAAGTTTACAACTCAATTACAAAACCCAAGCTAACCTTAAAATTTGAGCAAACTTATTTTTAAATATTTAAGATCATTAGTTTTAATTATTTTTTTAAAGTAATTGTTTATTTCTTTTGATTCACGAGCACTGAATATTATAAAATTGAAATAAAATAGTTAGATATTAATGGAAGGTGCGAGAATCGGTTTAAAAATGACAAGTGGTAGCTCGGAAACGTAATGGCGCACACAGAAATCAATTCAATTGAGGCCATGCAATTTTATCTTAATATCTGTGATGCTTCTGCGTAACAGACATAAAAATTTTTATCAGATGGATACAAAGTAATAAAAGAAAATTGAGTGAAAATTATTATTGAGATCCGATTGGTAATATCTCACGTAATCTTCGAGATAAGTATACGCTATATGTGATCATTGGAAATGTAATTTAGATCCCTATAACTTAAGTAATAAAATTTAACAAGTTCAATTGTTTAAAAATTAGGGTCGTTTAAATGAGATCGTTTTTTTCAAACAAGAAACATTTTTAAGACTCTTAACTATATTTTTTGGAATAACACTCCAAAGAATTTTTTCGTCTTGACGAAAATTATAGAAAATTCAATTTCCTAAATTTAAGCAAAGCAAAATTTGAGTTCAAAAGTCATGCTGTGTATTTGGTGGGACCAAAAAGGTGTTGCGTACTATGAGTTGCTACAACCTGGCAAATCTATTACGGGCGATCGGTATAGGTTACGATTAATTCGATTGAGCCGTGCATTACGTGAAGAGCGGCCGGAATACGAACAAAGACATGATAAAGTTATTCTTTTGCACGACGACGCTCGACCTCATGTCGCAAACGTCGTCAAAAAATATTTAGAAACACTCAAGTGGGATATTTTACCACACCCGCCGTATTCTCCGGACCTTGCTCCTTCGGATTACTGGTTATTCCGACAGATGCAGCACGACTTGGCACGTCACCGGTTCACTTGTTTTGCAGAAATAGAAAATTGGATCGGAAGTTGGATTGCTTCGAAAGACGAATCATTTTTTCGAGATTGAATTCGAAAATTTCCTGAGAGATGGGAAAAATTAGTAATCAACGATGGACAATACTTTGATTAATCTATTAATTTATTTTGATTTAAAAATAAATATATTTTTAACAACAAAAAACGGACCGAATTAATTTGTACACCCAATATAATCATATATAATTCTACATATGATTATATATAATTATATATGATCTTATACATAATCATATATACTTATATATGATCAGATAAAATCTTTTTAACTTCCCGCTTAGAAAATCGATAATTTTCAAAAATTTCGGGAAGTTATTGTTTTCACTCCGATTTTCGAAAATTGAGTTTTCATCAGATGTTGACGTTTTGAGGTCCTAGGAAGCTATTCTGATTATTTTCAGAATGATGTCCGAGTGTCTGTCCGTCTGTCTGTATGTGCGCGTGCGCGTGCGCGCGCGTGTGTGTGTGTATGTGTGAATGGTCTATAACTTTTTAACTAATGAATCGATTTGGATGTTTAAAGCGGCAATCGAAAGAACTTGTTGGCCATCAACTTTCCTGACAATTTCAGATTATTTGATCAAGTAGACTCGAAAATATTGGCGAATTACGAAAAAAACAAAATTTTTTTTTTTTTAGTTTTTTACTGATTTCTCAGAAACGAATTGAACGATCAACGCCAAAATCTAATCAGCTCTAGAACTCAATAAAATGTGTCGAATGCCGCCTTAACCATCTCAATCGGTTACTTTGTTCGAGAGATATCGTTGGAGAAAGAAATGGTAAAAAACGGTTTTTTTTCAAATATCTTCAATACAGCTGAATTGATCGCTTTCAAATTCTAATCAGCTCTAGAATTCAATACAACGCGCCTATTGCCACCTCAAACATCGAAATTGGTTAATAAGTTCAAAAGATACCAGCGTTGAGAAGTTAAAAAAATAACATTCTATGTTATTTTTTCCAGATAAACCAATATGTACTGTACTAAAATGTGTTTAAAATCTTACAACTTTTTCCTCTTTATGGTCTCTTTTGATCATATAATGCCATCAAACATTTTATTTAGGTTAAGCAATACTATCAACGAAAAAATCGAAAAAACATAGCTTTTAATGATTTTCTCGGATATTTTATATATTATTGCTCTGACCTCACCGAAACTCATTTAAATCTTAATTTCGATCACTGACATTGATTTCTGCCTTATGACATTTAGTTAATTAAACATAATCGGAAATTAAAATTTAAAAACCTCTTGTTCATTAATGATTTTTGATTCTTAAACTTTTAAACTGCATCATAAAGCGTAACTTGTTAGAGTTTGAAAAGCTCATAAAAAAACAATTGCATGCAATAATATTTCCGAGCTCGAAGAGCTCGAAAATATAGTCACATTAATATTTTCGAGCTCAAGGAGTTTTGGGGCTGGCCCGCAGGGCCAACCGACGCCCAGATTTTTACTATTGTTATTATTTTTTCCTTGTTTCTCTCCATTAACTACTGGCAGTAGTACTAGCGTAATAGTTGGATTGAAAAAAAGAGCGAAATCTAAATCAAAAAGGCGGGATATTTGAAAAAAAAAAAAAAAATTGAATAAAAAAAAAATAAAATAAAAGTAAAAATTAAAAATAAAATGAGCGTTTGAGGTGTGCACTTTTGGATTTTCCACCTTTTTTTTTTTAATAACTACTGGTTTTCCTGGAAGGCTTTAAACGTTTGTAACTTTTTAATGATAACTTGTATTAAATTTTTTATGAAGACAAAAATTGTAGAGAGTTAAATTATCTTTCCTAAGACCATCAGTAACGTATCTTAAATAGTTACCACGACAGTCAATCGAAAAAATATAATTTTTCGTACTCAAAAAAATACTTTGAATTTATAAAAAATTTTATTTTCAAAAATTTTAAGATAAAAATAATTTATTTATAGCTGAAACAAAACCCATTTAAAGTACAAAAAAAATATCCACCTGCCTGGTAAGAACCTAAAGGCATTGGACCATCTAGCTTATCTCTTATTCTGTCTCAACCGCGTGGGCAGGCGTGAAATACTACAGGTTTTTTAATAAAAAATAAAAATCTAAAGCAGGTTAAAAAATATAAAGCACTAAAGTTTGCGTGCAGCAATAATTAATTCCCAAATAATTTTATTTTGTTTAATTTAAAATTCAAGCGCGTTATCAACCATAGTTTAGTTCAACCTCAGGCCTTAGGGCTCAGGGTAACGTCTAAAACACAAGAGACTTGACTTCTCAAGATCAATGGCTACACCCATAATTTATTCCCATGGGAATGTGGCATATTAATTTACCGATGCCACTGGACTTTAAATTATTTTTATTTTTAAATTGTAATGACTCGGTTTTATATTGCATATATATGTTAATGCTAATTAAAGCCCCCTGCTATTTTATTCCCAATGTTAATGTGAAATAGTTTCATTCAAGATTAAAGTCAACAACAAAAAAATAAATTCAATCTCATTCACGAGTGTGGGATCGATTTTTTTTTAGCCTCAAGTAAAGAAAAAGAACAGAAAAAAAATATATATAAATAACCACGGATGCTAACGATTTAAATACGAAAACTCGCATGCGTGTAGGCTCGATGTTTATATGTATATATATCTATACATATATACAGATATATTTAAAAGTGTATAATCCAGATCATTAATGAAGGAATCGAATAAGACTTAGCAATTAAAACGGATACAAAGACGATCACGTCAAAGTCTTTGCGTATAAGAGATGCAGAGCGTAGGGACTTTAAGACAAGTAACAAACCAACTTCCTTTTCGATTTATTCTTTCCTCTCGATCTCATGCAGAGCTTCTGAGCTACACTATTATGCACACTAGTGAGGACTCAGGACTATAAAGACTACGATGAACAACTCACTAAGTAATTACAATAATGAATGTTTATTTTCGCAATCATCCCGATACACAGAGTCTATCCTATAAATATATATATCTATGTATATAAAAGTATGCATGTGTGTTTATCGTATTCATTCGTACTCAACAAACTCACCGGTGGTCTTTTACACACTAGACACTTGTCATTATACTCGTCATTAAAATTTATTTATTTACGTTTTTTAAGTTTTATTTAAATAATTCGTGGTTTTGAATTTACTTTTTTTTCTAAATTGATTTAATTTGATAACTGAACGTGTGATTGATTTTTTTTTTCAATGAATTTATTAAATTGATTATATGAATTACACATGTCGACGAAAGACATTGAAATTTTTTTTAATGAATGGCAATTACATAATTATTCTCGTTTGAAAAAAGTTAATTATAGTAGTGAAACTTTCATTTGCAGTTATGATAAATATTTTTTTATATATAAATTTCCTGCCAGTGAATTTGGTTACGATTATTTTTGTCGTCTAAAAAAATTATTTAATTATAAATTAAAATTTTAACTAAACTAATGGAAATATGAAGAAAATTGTTACTAAAAATTTTGTAGGGAATTGAATTATTTACAAAAAAGATCCCAATAAATTTTAGCTTTAATTCAATAGATTAAACGTTATTTTAAATTTAAACTCATGCATAATCTAAATTACGTTAAAGAAAAATAGAATTAAATTAAAAAAAAATATTGGAAGATCCTAAAGTTCACACTTCAATCACTCATGTTGTAGTAAAAAATAAATAACAAGGAAAATGTAAATATATACGCATAAAGTGCTTGTGGTGATAATAAACAAATTAAAAATTTTGGTTAACCCCCTCCCCCCTCATTTTAGATAAAGGTTACTCTAGATATTACCGTGTTTTTTTTACAACTGTGACGCCAATTATAATCTCAATGGAAGTAAGCCGTCAGAAAAAACATCATCATCAATGTGTACCGTTTAAATAGCAGCTTCAAATTTTTTATTGATTATAATTGAATATATAAGATATAGATAGTGATTTATTCATAGGATTTTCCCATCTAAATTATTAAGCTAATACGAAAAAGAATTTTTAAAAAATAATAATATTACACACAGAAAAAATGATTTCTTGACGCAAAAATTTTGACTCGTCCCAAGAAAAATTTTACTTGCCCTAAGAAATTTTTTGCATTATGAATTAAAAATAAAAATTTTCTTGGGGACGAGAAAAAATTTTCTTGAGCCAAGAACAAATTTTTTGGCGCAAGAAATTTTTTCTGACCCTCAGAAAATTTTTTTTCTCTGCACAAATATTTGTCGTGTTTGTACGTGACAAAAATTCATACAGAACAATTAAAATATCACTAATTTCATAAATTATATAATTTTTTAAGTCTATATTTATTAAAAAAGCTGACTTGAAATTGTATCAGAACTAATCATTGATAATTGTGCGTATAATAATACACAATATTCCATTTTAAAAAACTCGATAGTGTAAAAATGATTGAGTGTGAATGAAATAGCCGAAAATTTGATAGTGATCGTAAGAAACACTCAATACGTTTATGTTCGAAATGTGCAAAAAAGACTGACATGAGTACCTAATTAAAGTTTACGATCAATAGATTACGTAAATATTTTTTCGGCATTTGTTATTGATTTAATGATTGAAAAAAATTATGAAAAACGTCACACGTGTCCCCATCTTGAAAACCAAATTCGAACAAATTTAAAAAATTAACACTCATTGTATTAAAACTATCAGACTCATATTTTTATAATTATAAGTAATGGAAGTCTTAAAAAGTTAGTTAAAAAACAAATAAAAGGTTGAGCTATTAGTCAATATTGATTTAAAACTTCAACTCCAAAATACCCCCCTTCCCTCGAGACTGTGATTTAAAATAAACGTAATAATAATTTGAAAAATTTACATACGAACGACTTGGATTACCAACTTGACTTATTTTTTATTGAATGAACATATCGTAATTATAATTTCATTTAAGATATATTTATATATTTCTTGTAATACAGCATAAGAACAGTTGGCTTTATGATGAGAAACTTGACCTCATGATTCTGTTACATTTCCCGTTTGAGTTTACGCTAAACATCTGTCGTTTTATTTTCCTGAAGTGATAGTACCAGATGTATAAATCTAGCAAACGAAAAAAAAATAATAAAAACTATTGTTTAAAGATTTTTATTCACACGGTTATAAAATAAAACCCTCCATTAAATAAAAAATATGACTCGTTAATTAAATGATGGATCGACACTTTGATTGCTCTTTAGATTACAGTATACATTTCCATAAGGGTTTTAGTACTTAAAATTATAAAATAAAGATCACTTTATCTGATTATATTCAATCAATCATCGAAACGTCATTCAGTCGGACAAAAATATTTTTTTATTTTTTTTTACTCTGCATATTTCTGTGTGTGGAAGTCCAAGACTCAGATCAATCAGATAAATTCTCAATAAATAAAACCAGTATATGTAACAAGACTGTGTACAATATATATATCAAGTAGATCTCATCATCAAAAGTAAGTCCAATTAGTAAAGATGATAGTCATGATGATAAATTTATCGTGAGAATTAAAAATTAATTATTTAAATCTTGAATAATTATTTTAATATAAAAAATTTACTAAATAATTAAACTTTCGGTAACTTCAAAATTTTAGACTCAAAAATTAATTAGCAATTTTAATTATTTTTGGAATTTTTATCTATTCTTTATTATATAATTTTTTAAATTCAAATTTCAAATGATAATTCTTAATAATAAGCGGTTGCAAAAAAAAATCTTTACATCCCTTAAAAAAAAAAAATAAATAAAATTCATAAAAAATTACAATTAAAATTAATTATTTGCAATCTGGAAGACTGGTGTCCAGCTAAATTATAAACAGTGATGATAAATTTTAAATATTTATTGGTACTTTTTGGAAGTTGATTTTTATTTGTTCTTGTGCGCAATAGCTAAACATTTAAAATAATTTTAAATATTTTTTAATATAAAATACATGAAATTGTTTTTCAAATTAAAATTTATAAATTAATTTCAACTGAATAATTGATTCAGCAAAACATGTGTTCGGAAACAATAATTACGATTATTCTTAGATAGTACTTCCTCCCTTTCACTTTTTTAAGAATATTCAATGACCTTGAACTGTCATAACGGTATTAAAATTTGATTAATTAATCAAAAAAAAAAAAAAATGAAAGCGTAAGCTTAAAGTTACAGTCATTATATTAATTAAGAGTTGTGTAGTTCTGTAAATAACGTCCATTAATATATTAATGACAAATCAAAAATTTTTTCGGTCAATTTAATCAACAAATTTCATTAAATACTCTGTAAATAATTTTTGGAGTGAGCGCGATTGAAATCCAAAGTGAATGCGGAGTAGATGATTTTGCACACTGCGAACGCGAAGCTCTACTATTACCAATTTTATTTATTTGACCTCCTCAAGGTGAAATTCACTCGGGAGGAGGGTTCAAAGGGTATTTTAATTTTAAAACTTCGGATCAGAGTGGCTGCGAAATTGAATAAAATCCACATAATTCCAAAATCACTCCGTTAAAAAAAAAACTTTCTATTTACTCCATATGCTAAGTGTTTTTTTTAACACTCCGGTACTTCGAGTGACGGAGTGAATTTAAATTGAAATAAAATACGTATTCACTCTGAATTCACTCTTGATTTTTTACAGTGTAGCAAATTTAAATCAATTAGGGTAGAATTACCGTTTTCGGCCACTTTAGGACCAGTATTGGACACTTGAAAAACTTAAATAAATTAATTAGTAAAAGACACAATCACATAATTAATTTTTGAAATATGCTTAAAGATACTTTTGTCTTACTATTAAAATAGAAATTTTATTTTACTTTTTTTCATTAATTAAAGTCAAGTATTAAATGTCCAAAAATTGGAGCAGTGGCTACAAATAGTACCTCTATGCTATAAGTTATTTTTTAAAAATTTATATCCTAGTATAATTGTATAACTACAATGTCTTTTTAACATTTTAATACGGATATAACAATCGAAAGTCATTGAACATATTTAAAAAGTAGAGCGCGGGAAAAGGGGTACTGTAGGGTCGTCCTTAAACAATTTTAATTGCGTTGACAACAAAAAATCAAAGTCGAAAGGTTACCGTATGAGACACCGAGTAAACAAATTCTTATTATAAATAATTCAAAATCAGATATCGAGGATACGGAAAATATCTAATGAGTTAGTAAAAGGTACAAAAAATAATAGTAATAAAAAATTTTTTCATATATACTAATCTTGAAAAGAAAATCTATATCTCATAGATCCTATCAGATTACTATTAAAAGATCAATCAAAATTTTAGGTAATTAATTTTAAATAAAAATAATTATTTACTATTTTTATCAAGAGCTAAAAGTTCATATATATTCATTATAAATTATTATTAAAAAGATTTATCGACCGTTATTACAAATTGTTTAAATTAAACATTCCCTCCAGATTTTTATTAAAAATAATAAGTTAATAGTGTTAATTAAAAATAAGATCAATTATTTTATAAATAAAACATCTGGGGTGTCTCATATATTCCGGATGACTATTAAAGGATTAATTATAAAACAATTATTTAATGGATGGACTAAAAATCAACGCATGCACGGACAAATGATGGAGGTAAAAATAAATAATAAAAATAAAAAAAAAAATGTAATGACGTAAAAAGCGGCGGAACAAGTAAAGCTATTTTCTTAAACACGTCTTAAATTCCAGCTAATAATTGAGCATCAGTTGAACGGTTGGGCGGGGAAACTGGAATTATGCAAATCTACGAACGTGAAACACACACTCGGTGGATCAGGATCGTGTCCTGAGGGCGCGACGCGCGTCGGAGACCAAGAATCAAGTATAAACTCACTATAAAACAGTATCCACTCACATATACATACTTGTCTACATACATACATGTATATGTATATATATATACCTGGACTGAGTCGAGTAGAAAAACTGACCAAGATCCGATACCTGTCTGCTGCAGAGAACAGTATAAAGCGTGATCACGAACACGGAAAAATATTTATACCAAAAAATATTAAATATACTATTGTATTGTTTTTTAGTTGACGTTTAAATTCTTTTTTTATTTTCCTTTGTTTTATATTGTTTTGAAAACATCTTCAAGAGTTACTCAACCTCTTCACCTTTAAGTTTTATTTTTATCGTGATGTTTCATACAACGTGATGTTTTATTTAATATTTGCTTTATTATTATTATTATTATTATTGTAACTATTATTATTATTATTATTAATATGAAATAAAATATCATAATTAATTATACTCTTTCATCATAATATATCAATTATAATAACTGTTCAAGCTATGTATTTATATGTTTGGGTAAAATGGCATCTACAAAAATTTTATTTTATTTTAGTAATATTTCTAATGAAAAAATTCAATTTTTTAAAAATGATCATGTTTGTATTTCCAAACTGAAGTTTTATCGCCCTATAAGAAAGCAAATAATAAAAAATAAATTTAAATGATGATATGTAATTAATTTTCTTTTTAGTATTCGAAATTTCAAATTATTTTATTAAAATTTGGAATGTTGAAATGATTTGCAAATAAAAAATATTTAAAAACTACAATGGATTAAAATGCCTTCGATGAATTTGAATCGAATAATCGGGAAATTTTTTTTTAGGAAAATATAAAAGATATTTTCAAGACATCAGTAATAATAAATCTGTTAACTGTGTAAAGAAAATTTATTAAAAAATATAAATTATTTTCAGATAAAAAATCTAAGACGGTAGCGAACCTATACTTGAATTTTTTTTCAAATTTAAAAAAACGAAAAAATAAAAACAATTAATTTAAAACTATATCTGAACACATCTTGACTTTTATAAGGAAAAATTGGGACTTTTTTATAGAGTAAAAATTTTCGAAAAATGGTTTGAAAAAAAATTATCAATTCGAAAGTTTGTAAAAAGTTCAAGTGTCTTGAATTTATTTATGTTCTCTATAGCTAAAACTGTTGAAATTCTTATAATATTCGTTCCAATGCAATGTCAGTTAACTAAATGTTGAAGAAATCTTCTCAAATATTATTTTTCTATAGATTTTTCAACAATTTGAAGAAAAAAAATTAATTAAAAAATTTTCATATTTAAACAAAAATCAGCAATTCCATAAATTAATGCAAAGTAAATTTACTCAAAACAAATTTAGCATGTTTTAATTATAAATTATAAAGCACAAAAAAAGGATTTCTTGGCATGAAAAATTTCTTTCGGACTCGAAAAAATTTCTGGACGCAAGAAATTTTTTCTCGCCCCAAAAATTTTTTTTTCGCTCAAAAAAATTTTCATTTTCTACTGGTAGTGTGAAAAATTTCTGAGGGCAAGTAAAGATTTTCTTAGGTCGAGTAAAAATTTTTTGCGTCAATAAATCCTTTTTTTCTGTGTGAAAAATTTGCATTTTATGATTAAAATAAATTAAACTAAATTAACTATTGATATTTTATGTACCTATAGTACATGCAAAAAAAAAATAAAATCCCAGTCCTTAAATAAATAAATAAATCACACAAAAAAAAATATAATAAGCAATGTAGACATTATTATACCAAGCATGATCGTGATTGAGCATACACGATAGCGTTATCGCGTTTTCATTGGAGAGTGCGTTAGTTACCTCAGCATTCACAGCCCAATGATATAAAACTCTAACAGCACATGGTGCAGAGGTCACTGATAAAAGACCGCGATAATAATGTAACACTATATACCTACACCTATAAACATTAAATATATATGTATATATATAGATATACATATATATATATATGTATATATATATAGATATACATATCTAAATAAATATATACAAAGTCAAAACTCAATCCTCTACTCTACTCGGACGCAGGTGAACTTAAATGTAATCCAACTCGATAAGAGTCTCTCTATCTTATCTTTTTTAGTACCACCTCAATATCACCAGCTATTCCAATGTGATATCTATATGTATATATATAAATATATACATGCATATATGTACCATATAACAACGTCCACTGTAATATATATATAGTTACTGTAAGACAAGTAACAACCTCCTTCAGATTATTATAAATTCAAGACCTAAGACTTGTACGTAGGATGATCTAGGAAGCTTTAAAAAATTATTTTTTTTATGGAAATTCATTTTTGAATCTTGTTGATACTTCTTAACATATCTTGAGATCAAATTGTCGTTGTACGTTAATTGTAATTAAAGATTAAAGATATTCAATAATAAAAGAAGATGATTGTTATTCATATTAATTTATCGTCAATGATTATAATTATTTGAATTTCTACATAGGGTGAATGTGGAAATTGTGATTGAAAATACAGTCTATTTTTATAGAAATATTTATAATAATTAAGGAAAGATAACTCGTTTTTCTACTCGTTTAATTTAAATAAAAAGGCGATTTTTTAATAATAAAAATGAGTGTGAGCAGACATCAGACATGAAATTATTAATAAATAGAGTAAATAATTAACAAAATAAAATTTTTAAAAAATGCGCATTTAAAAAATTTTAAAAATAATAAGTGCATTTTTTATAAATATTATTTTTTTAATTATTTACTCTATTTATTTATAATTCTAAATTTGTCTGGTGTCTGCTATATTCACACTGATTAATAAAATAGTATTTTAATAATATAATAGGACGTTAATAGAAAATACTGTGTATATGTATACCTGAGGTTTTTATATGATGACTATGTATGTTTTTATATTGATGAATATGTATTCCTAAGTACTTCAATGATTTTAAATTAGTGAATGTCAAAAACTAGAAACGAATAAATTAAATTATATACTAATTAAGTAAATAACAGCTACAAATTCCTAATTATTTAACAAATTATATATTATAAAACTATATAAATGTCAAATATATTCAATTAAATATAAGATACTCTATTTTTCGTATTAATTATTAGCTGGATTAATTTTGAATCAACGATTACTTTTTAATTAAAGAAAAAACAATAAATTATAAAATAAAAATATTTTCAAAAATCGTACCTGCAGTTTTTAAAATTTTCTACATATGCATTTTTTCTATTTATTTTTTTTTTTTTAAATTGATTCGTTGAAAAAAAAAATGCACTTATAGAGAGTTTAAAAAACCTCAGGTGCAATTTTTTCAAACATTTTTTTTTTTAATAATGTATTGTCTAGAAAAAAATCCAAAAATTATTAGACGTCGGCTAACTTCAGTATCATTTTTAATTGAGAGTTGGTATAAAGCCATAAAACAATAACTCGGCATATTATTGAGTTATTGAAAGAAAAAAAACACTTTGTATTGATATCTACTTCTGGTAATCGCTGTGGCTAAAATAATCAAATGAAAAAATTTCAAAAAAGACCGCTATTGCAATTTTATAAAAATAAATTAATACTTATAATTGTTATTACATTATTTGTACTTACGCCAATTTACTATTGACTAGTCATTAAGAATTTTTTCCCCGCAAAAAATTATGACATTTCATTAATTTTTTAAACTCAAGCCGTGAACTGCAGTAATACACACATTTATCTTATATTATATTTATTTAATTAAATGTGTCGTATATTTAGATATTTTGAAATAAATGCGGACATGTTTAAAATATAAAAGTAAATTTTTTAGACGGAAGTTGATTTTTTTTTTTTTAAATATTATCAAAGAACCGTTTTTGCTTTATGTTTTACCTCAAATAATTTTAAACTTATTTGAAATATTTCTAAGAAAATTTATTATTTTTTATTTTTTATTTTATTTAAAATAAATTCTTAGAATTAAATTTTATCATATTTAAAAAAAAAATATATCCAACTTCCTGTACTTTATCTTGACCTCAAAAAAAAAAGTATACATTAATTCTACTTGTAATTAAAATATTTGATTGTCAATTTATAAATATATAACATAAACATTTAATATATTTATAAATAAAGAAAAAAATTCTAAGTGGGTGTAAGAGATGTGTCACAGAATTTCTATTTTTATCTAAGTGGATCCACGTGTGTAAGAAATTAAACTATTTTTATTAGAAATAAATAAGAAAGTTTGAAATAAATCTCAATTAATAAATATAAGTAATAAATAAATAAATAAATTACCAAGCTACATAAATGTCGATTCGGGAAACTCCATTGTCAAAAAACAAAACACCAACCACAAACACAACCCACAATACTTATGCATATTTTTAGTTATTTAGTCAAACACTTAATTATTTAATATTCATTTATTTTAAGATCACAGAAAACAGGAGATGAATGATAGTTATCATTATTAATAAGATTTAAATTAAACTGAGGATGTCAAATAATATTTAGTGAGATAAATAAATGTATGCACGACCGAAATAAAATAGTTACTGACCGGAGGTCGGAGGAGAGCTAAAAGCGCGGCAACATGTTTAGCAACGGCTGTATTGTGACGTGCGCGTTCACAATGTGCGCGACCTGACACATTGATAGGTCACTTTAAAACCATCGCGCCAATTAGATTTGAATTTTTTTTGAGTTAACGAATCAAATTTTCGTTTATTTTTTGTCGCTGGCATAGAAAAAACTTTATCATTGTTATTAAATAAACAATTTAATTAATTAAATGAATAATTATTAATTATACTAAAATGAGCTGGCATCTAATAACTTTTTAATTTTTTTAAAAACGATAAATTAAAAAAAAAAATAAGTATTCCAAAAAATTTTACCTATAGTTTTTCAAGTGGCTAAATGTTAACTTTTTTTTATCAAAAAAATTAACAAAAAAAAACAATAAAAATAAAATTTTTTACAACAAATATCACCACTAGTGTCTAGCAAAATGTTAACTTTTTTATATTTCAAAAAGATAACTTTATGGTACCAATTTGTCAACATATTGGTAACTTTTTGATAACACTTTGTAACGTTTTGTTGACAAACAGCAATCAGTTTTTTGATACCAAAAAGGTAGCAAATCGACGACTTTTTTATGTATGTTGACATAAAACATTCAGAATTTTATCTTTATGTTAACAAATTAAACATCTTTATGTTGACTCAATGCTAGCAAATTGTTAAATTTTTGAGGGCTTTTAGATAGGATAAATAGTAGTAGAATTAAAAATATGTAAATAAACAAAAACAAAGTACTTAGCATATTTTATTGTAAACTAAAAAAATTATACTACTTTAGTTTAATTTATTTTATAAATTAAACAAGTAAAAATGATTTCTCATTTTACAATAAGATATGGAATGCAGTAATGTTTCATTTATCTACTAACTCTTAATTGTCCACTATCGGCTTATACAAATATATATTTATTAATTTTTATGATAGTAAAGTTAGCGGACATCTGACAATTTTTAAAACTTCGAAATAATAAATAAAAATGTTCATAAAATAAAAATTAAAAAATGTATGTTTAGAAAATTCAAAATTCAGTACATGCATTTTTTTAGTTTTATTGTTTTAGTTATTTAATGTTTTTATATGTATTTAAAAAATTGTCGTATGTTTACAACATTTGTACTCATTAATTTTCTGTGTGCATATTTTTAGTTTTTTTAAATTTAATTGCTGAAAAAAAAAAATGGAAAATTGTTTGCTGACTTCAGGACCATTAATTATTAAATAAATAAGCATGAAAAATTTATTCTCATTTGCTTATTGTAAAAATTATTTATTATAATAAATTAATAAATAGCAATTTTTTTAAGAAAGAGAAACGGAGGGACAAAATGAGTGCCTTAGGTATATACTGGGCTTTTAAAAAATTTTGTTTTTTAAATTCTACAGAGGAAATACATAAACTATGGGATATTTGTGGGCATCTATAATTTATTATAAAAATTTTTTTTTTTAATAAATTAATAAATGGGAATGTGGAGGGGGGGGGGATAAAGGGTTCTATATGGGATACTGTGGGATTTTAAAATTTTTTATAAAACTCTACAAATAGATAGGATGACGTCATGGGACAATTTAAAATACTTAAAATTTATTTTCAAAAAATTTTTAATCTGAAATCTGGCATCAATTTTTATTTAAATAATTCAAAAAAAATGTATTATTTGAGCTGTTTTTCAGTATAAAAATATTTAAGATAACATACACCCAATAATTGACACTTCATTTCATTTAATTATTTTTTTTTACATCTTTAGAAATTATTATTTTTCTATAAGCTTTTGATGCATGTAAAACTTTAAAAAACACATTTCTTGTTTATAAAACAAATAATGGAACAAAAAAAAATGAAATTTTGTAACCTATGTTCACTTTTCAAATGTTTGGGACTAAAAAAAAATAGAGCCGGATTTAATTTTAATCCAAATTTGAATATTTAAAATAATTTATATTTAATAAAAATAATATTCTTATGCAAAATCATAAATAATCAATTTCAGTTTTAATAATTAAACATAATATATTTGATTTTTAATTTATACAACGTTTTAGTTACTCTATAAATTTTAATTTCATATAATACATAGATGAAGCATTACTTTGATAACTATTCAATAGTAATAAGTAAGATAGTTTTTATGGTAGAATTTAATATTTGGGTACAATATCAAACATTGTTTTGTAATGTGGCTGATGCGTCATATGACAGTTTGTGACTTGGCGAATTTGCATTTATAATTGAAAACGAAAAATCTAATTCTTTAACCTCATAAGCATGAAAGTTTTCAGCAAAAGATGTTGTACACCACTGTTTACATTTGCGATAAGGCTTAAAAAAATCCAAAAATTATTAGACGTCAGCTAACTTCAGTATCATTGAAATTTCAAATAATTATTGCGCGTATCATCATGTAGAGGATGCTTGCACCAATTTCCGCACTCGATATAAACACCAAGACATTAAGACTTAACCTTACTGTATCAGTAATGTAATACACAAGTTTTTACTTCGATTTTATTATTCAGTGGAGTTATTGTTTATAAATAGCATTTTTAAAACTATCCTTCGGAGTGAATTTCACTCCAAGGGGAATATATAAATAAAAATTCATTCACTTCGCATTCACTTCGTATTTAATCAGCATTCGCTCCCCGAATTTTTCACTGTGTATAGAAAGAAATTCGTACTATTAACATTTTTTAATGGACCGTTTCACCTCTTTATTTCTAACTATTTTCAAACCAGTGACAACAATAATTTTCTTAAGTAATCAACATTGTGAAAAAAAGAAATTTAATTTCTTACACTTGTGATCTTATTAAAAAATTATATAAAATCAATAGTTTAAAATAGTCGTTTTAAGTCTGATAAAAATATACTTGTCAAAAAGTTTTTTTAGTTAATGAAATTAATTCAACTTTCAAACGATTGATCTTATGCTTATTGTTATAAAAACAGTAGTTGTAGGAAATTCAATTTCCTTTCCAATAATGCCTTATACCGTATATTTATCTCATACTGATTAGTAAATTCTTTATAAAATATTGTAATACTTAAACATTGTGTGTGATCAATGGAAGGAAAATTTAATTATTTAATCTGTAACTCTTGTCTTATCAGAAAGTAGCATTCGATCAGACTTGAAGAAAAAATTTAATAATTTGTTGAATAGCTATAATTTTTAAAAAATCATATGGGGCAAGTGTGAACTGTGGGTAAGTGTCCGCATTTATTTCGGACTAAATGCATAGGTTTGCGCACACTTTCCCCACATGTCTCAATAGTAATTATTATAAAGATTTAAATTATAGGAAATTGTATTTCTTTTTTAAAGACCGTAAACAAAATGTATTACTTTTAATATTTTATGAGATATTGTTAATTGAACAGTGTAAGAAATTTTCTCTGAAGTCACTGTAAAAAGTCACTCCGAAGGGGAATTTATTTTAATATTGAAACTCCGAACTCGAGTAATTGCGGATTTTAAAAAAAATCCGATCCCTCTGAAACCACTCCGATGTCGGAGTGACTTTTTCTAAAACTCTAGAACTTCGAGTGACGGAGTGAATCCGGATTCAAATAAAATCCGTAGTAACTCCAAATTCACGCCCGATTTTTACAGTGAAGTTAAACTTAATTAAGAAGTTTTGAATTTGAATTTTTAAATTTTTCTCTATAATAAATAAATAAATAAAAATAATGTGAGTTATAATAATTAAATAAACATAAATTTACACATCAACTGTTTACTTTTCCAATAAAAAAAACGATTTAAAGAATTATCGACACGTGTGTTGTATCGAGTGTTAAGTATATATAAGTATAAATATATATAGCAAGAAAAAATATGTTATAAAACCGGGAAAGCAACTTGTCGGCGTAGTGTTAAAATACACTGTTGAACGTATAAATATCAATCAAGATCTCGCGGGAATTATCATTAATCGAACAGATTGTCGAATATTTAAAATCGCGTGCCCGTATAACGGAAGTCTAAATTAGCAGCCGTTAACCCAAGATCTAAATTACCGGTTAACACCGTTTTAACTCGTATCGTGTGCACATACAAATACTCCACCCTCAGTATCTTCTCTCCTTCACGTGCTCAACCACACAACACTATATATAACTTTTATTTTTTTTTTACTTCTGACTTTACACAACTTTCGCGCTCCGTTACGTTTTAAATTTACTCATACATTTAAATAAACTATTTCATTATTATGCATGCTTTATAAGTTAAATTGAACATTAATGCTACTGTCAATCAATGTAAATATCACTAAGAAAAAATTCATTAAGTCGGTATCTTTTTTATTATTTTATCGACCAGATTACGAATCGTTGATATTAATTTTAAAAAATTCATAACTTTTGAAAACATTACGATGGGCTAAACTGGAGCCGTTCATTTTAAAGATCAGTCTTTCTGCTATAATTTAAAGAGGTCATGTAATCATTTTTGTTAATTAGCTTTTGAGAAACAAAATTTAAAAATTGTAGGTTTTTTTTACAGATGAATTTTTCGTTAAATTGAAAATATTATTTAAAAATTTATTTTACAATAAACAATTGAATTAAGAGATATTTTTTGATATATTTTTCAAATACTTTGAATTTTGAAGCGCTACGAAATACTGAGACCATAATAATTAAAATCAGCAAAAGAAAAATTATAAAACAAAATTTTGTAACCAATTTTTAGAGAATTTTCTGGAGTGCCCCTAAAAATTTTTCAAGTTGTAATTATAGTAAAGTGATAACAAATTTGTTCGAAATAGATAAAAATAAATTGTATCTGGTGCTCAAAAGCCACTAAAGTTAATTACTCATCTATAATTGCAGTCGTAATGTTTTGCCCCCCTCCCCTATTGTAATTAATATTATTTAATTAGTATTAAATATTAAAATATTTAAAAAAATAAATAAGTTAATTAAATATATGTTTTATTAATGAAGTAACATTAGCATAAACTTTAAAATTTGTTTATAATAAATTTTAGAAACATAAATATTTATTATATATAATAAGTATGCTGTTGTAAATTTAATTAGACATATCATTATTTTAAATTAAGATTGCAAATATACACGGAGAAATCCCAAGAAATTACGATTGTATAAAATTGCACCTAAGCCGAAATAATTTAAAATAATTATATGTTCTTTAGTAAAAATTTACACTGAATATTGAAATGAGTCATAAGTGAAACGGAAGCATGTACACTAAAAAAATGTTTATGTAAACGTAAAATTATTTTCAAATGATAACAGATGTGTTCGAAATAGATAATAACAAATTACAATCGGGGCTCGAAAACCCCAAGAAATAATTACTCGCTATTATGTATCCCGTCGTGCCTCGATCTCCCTTATAGAAATTGTATGTAGGATTATGCGCCACTCAATCTTGGTGAGTAAATAAAAAATTTTATGTAGATATTTACGACAGCATTGAAGGCGCGTACAAGTACATTTAAAATGACATTAGTGACGGTGGCATATCTATGGTCAGCCATGCGTGCTATTTTAGCAAGAAGTAAATTTTAAAAATACCACAAGACTTCCAGGTTCGATTTCATGCCCGTTACGGACGAGTTAAAACAACCTAAACAACTTATACATAATATTATAGATTCAATCATATCGTACTTACTACCATTGTAACAATCTCTTTAATCTCAACGCCTAAAAAGAAAAATGACTGTAGACATACGGTCTACTACCTATACTCAATGAATCTGTATGTGTGTTTGTATTGAGAGAAAAAATAAAAATAAATAAAAACTGTAGACATAATTTACTTTACACTCACCGCTTAAGGCTCAATTTCAATCACGGTAGGACACTTGGACGTATGCTGTTTAAGAGATAACGATTTGTCGATTGTACTGTGCAATACGTAATGTTTAACGACAGCCATTGGTCACGGATCGTGTGATACGAGTGTTTAATAAATTTTTTAAACAATTACTGAGTTATTATTGTCTTAATATTATTTTCTTACAAAACATAGGTTTTGAGCCAATAAATTCACAGATAATGTAAACTGATTCTTAAAAATTGATTCTACTAAAAAATGAATTAATTTTTATTAATCGACTAGAAAAAAAGGGAGAGGGGAATAATTATTTTGAAATAAAATATTTATTTTGTTTTATTTTTAAAATTATTGGACGCTAAGAAAGTTAAAATGAGACTGCAAGTTTCCCAGGTGAAAAAAATGACGTTTTATAATCTGAAATTGATAAATTTGGAGATCTAGATATTGATTCCAGTACTTTAGCTGTTTTAACTGTATGTGAATTATCAAGTGAAAATATTGATGATAACTCAGAATATGAGTTATTTGAATCGTCAAGACTTTATTCTGCAAAGTGCATAAATAATAATTTTTCGTCGATTATCAAAAACAAAAAAAAATTGCTTTATTTTTTCTTTATTCATAGCCATTTTGTTATTTTTGCATGTACATCAAAAATCCTAGTTCAACCGGTTGATAGGTCTATAGTGAATCTAAAAATTCAAAAATTTTCTGTTTCAGATTGTCAATTTTTTAAATTTTAACACCAAGCCCAGACCCATCTAATCGAGGCGTTGTATTTGAATGATGCTTTTGTATGTTAAAAGTATATAAAATAGGGGAAACCGGGGTGCTACGGCCCCCTGGGGCACGGCGGCCCCCTCAAAAATTTTATAAAAAAATTTTTTTTTTCATTTTGGGTCAAATTATGTTATCTCTGATGTTTTAAAGATATTTTAGGCTGATTGGCAATATCTGGGCATAATGGACCACCTAAAAAAAAAATTTGCTACAGAAAAATTATTTTTTTTTGTCTAAACTAAAATGAATTTGAACATTTTATTGATTAAAGCTCTTTGAAGCCAATAGATTATATTTGAAGTCCATGGGATTATAAAGATACGGAAATAGTATGTTTGCGCTTAAAATTTTTTTTCAATAAAAAAAAAAAAAAAAAAAAAAAAAAATTTTTTTTTTAAGCTTTTTTTTGAAGGGGGGCCGCCGTGTTCCAGAAAAATTTTTTTTTTTTTTTTAGTTTTGGTATAACCTTAATGGATTTGCTTATGAAAGGACCAAATTAGGTTGACCTATAGATTAAAAGCCATAAAAAATAATTACCAACTTAAGGTGGCCGTCATGCCCCGGTCTTCCCTATATAATAATTTTTTTTTTAATGCATTTCAATAGGGTATTTGCTACGCCTAACAAACCTCACACGAATATCTTCATTAATAATCTCATTAAAAATAGCTTTTTTCGCACCGTCAAAGTAGAATTCTGCTGGAAAAGTCACTTTTTTTAAGAAATCACAAGTGACACATTAACTGTCACGAAGAACGATGGCAACAAGTTGAAGCTCTGAAAGTATGTTTTCATAAATATAAATAATTACCTTCAACTATTTTATTGTTATAATTACCAAGTAATTAGATAATAATTATTCATTATTATCTAGAATCATGGGCATAGAAAATTAACTATTATTTTTCAAATTACACTGCAATTGTTGGACTAGTTAAAAATTATTATAGTTCATTTTAAAAGTTGTTAATAAAGAACCAGATAAAAAATAAATCAGTCTTGAATATCTGTACACTCCACGAATCATTTTAGATTTTATTAAATCATTGTTGAAGTTTTTTAAGGTTTTAAAAATTAATTTTAAAATTCCCATTATTTTTAAGTTGTCTATTTGTCTCTTTCATATAAATTTAATAGGACATACAAGATTACAGTAATTAACAATAATACAAATAATAATATTAATTTTGATTTAAGATAAATTTGAATACCAATCAATAAATAAAATGAAAATAAACAAAAACATGAACCCTAAAGTCTTAAGCATAAAATATCTTCAAGATAAGTATTAATAATGAATAAACAAAGTATATTTTAGTGTAGCTTATTAAAAGGCGTTTTATCTGTACGTAGCACAGGAACGTCAAACGGGTTCTACTTAGACTCGATGCATAAATAAGTAATAACTCGAACACAGTACATAGACAGAAAAGTACAGCTCCGAAGAGCGATGGAGATGCGAAGATATAAACTTATCTTAATGTCAATGCTCTGCTCTTACTCCAGGCATCTCTCGTTGCGTTCATTAAGGTCATTAACATTCAATCATCCTGGGACACTGTTACAAGTATTATAAACAACTATCTAACAGGAAATAATTATTATTTTCATTCATCCTTCTCTTCCCTCCTCTTCTCCCTCTAATCATTAAAAAAAAAAAAAATTAAAACAATATTTCATAATTATGAAAATCTTTATTTGAGGAAAAAATAAATTTAATCTTTAATCCTTCTATTCCTCTACATATAAAGACATCTCGTCTGACATTAATGAAACTGTATAATCATCACCATAATAAAATTCTGATCGTTAAATATCAATAATAAAATCGTAAACACACATATACATTTTAATCCGGAAGTAATTGGTGCTGAATCTCGCAGAAGCAGGTATCATTTTTCCAGCGATATAATATTTATTATTAAAATATCTTGAAGTATAAATGGACACTTTTAATGATACCCATACTCACTTCTTCTTCTTCTTCTTCATCAGAGCATCAGGATCGGGATCAGGATCAGCATCTGCATCAGCAGGTTTTAGCTTTATAAGTACACTCAAGCATGAACGCAGTCATTAATGTCTTTGAATCGAATGCCTGGTGATATGACCTCGACGCTCCAATTCAACGGTTAATTGGGCGACATTTCGCGGCACTTTTTACACACACACCACCTTAACATTAACATTTATAATTTTTTTATTTTTATTATTTTTATCTGAGACTGAGAAAAGACTCAAGATCCACCCAAGAGCATCTTTAACTTTTAAAACCGGCGGGTATAAATTATCTCGATTATCAAGTAGCTGAGTAGAGGAAGGAGAACAAGCTGATTCGACGGCTAATTACCAGTCTGCGTTAATTTCCACGTCTACTGAAACATTTATCCTTAACAATAATAAATTTAAATCTAAATATATGCATAAGGAAGATGGGGTAAAATGAGGTACCATTTTTAAGACCAATAAAAAATTGTTTTTTATTTTAAAATACTTTATTCGGATTTGTAAGAAATTATGAGGCAAGTTGATCAGTCAAAACCGTGCGATCAATTTTAAATTTTTAGTAAAAAAAATTTTTTTTTCGTGTTTTATTGTGTTAATTATTTATTGAAAGCTAGAATAAGCTGATTCTGAGGTAAAATGAGTCATGATTATAAGAAAAATAATTTTCTTACTGAAATTTTGAAATTTGCCGCACTGACTGAAATGATCAATTTGCCCCATAATTTTTATAATTATTTAAATATCGTAACTAAGTAATTTTCAACAAAGAAAATTATTGTATTTAAAAAATGGTGTCATCTTTAGCCCCGGGTTTTTCTATATATTTATACTGTGTTTTTTTGTCATTAAATAAAGTAATTATAAAATTAACACATTCGCAAGAAATGTCGAGAATTATTTAGTTATTTTGTTGTATTTATTTCGACTCGGTTATCCTTGTGCAGATATTTTTCATCTCGAGGGGGTTTGAGAGTGCCCGAGGAGGCGAGAACAGAGCAGCAATTTGCGTAATTGCGATCTCTCGGTGCTCAAAAGATCAGGCATCGGTTGGCTTGGTTCTTCGCCAGGATGGAATATGGACGAGTCTTAACTTTGTACTGCTCGAGGCACTACTTCTTATTCTTTATCTTGAGTGCCTTCTTCTTTGGCTCATTCTCTTGGCCTTCTTTCTCGTCTTTAAGCTTCTTCGAGAGTCCAGAGCTGAGTTTATAACTAATTTTTATACCAAATCCTTTTACCTACTACTAATACATCCACTCAATATAATAATAATAATATTAAGCAGCAACAACAACAACGAGTACTGCAGTTACTTAAAGTCTGGCGGCTCGTGCTACGTCAATTAGCCTACACAGCATCACATTGAACTAAGAAAAGAGAAAGAGAAAGAGAAAAAGAAAAGCAAGAGCAAAAGCAAGATCTTGACAGCGCCAGCTGTTTACTACCCTCGAGACCAAAGTGTAATCGGTGCCTTCGTCAGGTCGCGTGATTACATATTAAGTCTTGCCATCAGAATATCATACATTAAAAAGGATAAAAATTTTCAAGGTTCAATTTAATAGTTTTAAAAAGGAAAAATTATTTTCGTACAAAATATTATTTTTTACATATTTTAATATATTTAAATTCATTTATTATACATTTTAAAATATAATTAAACATAGGATAAGAAAGGGGGTAAAAAGGTCATCCAAAAATATTTAGTTTTATTAAATTTTTTTTTTCTCTCAAAAAAAAGAAAAAGTGTGGGGGGGGGGGGGTAATTAGGACACTGTAAATGAATAAGAAAGTCTGAAAAAATGAATTTTATTTTATTGTTTTATTTAAAGAGCTCAGCATATCGCTTTTTGAATTTTTTTCCGACCTTAAGATTATCCAGAGATAATTTTACAGAAAAAATTACTCTGCTTATACGAGTTACCTAAATATGATTATCTTTACTTAGATAGTAATTAGTAATTTTTAATTTTAAAAAATTGGAATTATTATTATACTGTTATGTATAGTATAAAGGTCGATAAAGTTTTTTTATTTTTTTTTCTTTCAAATTAATGCGATATTGTATTAAACTAGCAAAAATTTTAATTTTTACTAACAAGTACAAGATTTAAATTTATATTTCTTTTATTTAAGTCACTTCATTAGTAAAAATATAATTGATATTCAAATAATATCAGGACAATGATATTGTATCAGTAATAATAAAAAGTTGAAAAATTCAAACGTGCACAACTCAATTGCTTATTCTTGAAGTGATCAATAGATGGCGTCTCTATATGCAAAAAAATATTTAAAAAAAAAAGCAGCTAAATGTTTTCATAAATCGCCAGTGTTAAGTTTTTACTAATTGTAATTAAGCCAAAGGGATTTAGACAGTGATTTTCAATGAAGTTCTTCAATTTCAGAATTGGAGGGTAATGAAAAAAAAATACATCAATCGGTTGCGTACTTTATAGGTTATTATGTTTACTAACATCTGCAAATATCGGCGGACATTACAGGTTTTTAAAAAGATTTTTTTTTTTTTCAATTATTATTTTAAAAAAAAAAGTAACTTAAAATTGTGTTCATTTTATTCATTAATAAATTATCTTTCAAATGGTACGAATTTTTTTCTAGTTGATAATATTAGAATAAGAGTAAATACGATTTTTACGTGAGTGAATCAGCCGGGACCGAGTAAGCGTTAGCAGGACATGTCTCATTGCTTCGCAATTGAGTTGTGCAAAAATGAATATGTATTGTTTTTAATAGAACAATGTTTTAATTTTCTTTCAGCAAAAAGTCTGTTATTAGTTTATTATACTGGTCGGAATATTTAAGATGAGCATTTTGTGGCTTTAAGTCTGTCCATATACTTCCTGAAATAGATATTTATGTCACTTGGTCGCCAAGTGGTGGTGTACTGAGAGTCGCGATGTTGCGACATGAGCCTAAAGTTCGTGGCGCGCTTTTACGAAAATGAGTATATAAATTAATATTGAAATGAAAATAGATTTACCCATAGGACTTGGTGTTAAAAACACTGTTTGTTTTCCAGTACCAGTTTTAAGATAATTAATGTTAATACCTTTGACATTTATTTTTTTTTCCTAAAAAATAATTTTTGGTCAGTAATTTTAAAATAATTTAAAATATTGAGGAACTCAGGGCAAGAATAATTTATTCTCTAAATTTGAAACGATGACTATTCACTGTTTTACACCTACACGAAAAGAAAATTATAGAAACGGTTCCCATAATTCTGTAAAAATTGTTCCTATACCAATATAGGAACTATGACCATAAATTATGAAAACAGCTTTTATAATTATAGGAATGTTTCCCATAATTATAAGAATAGTTCCTAACTATGACATTATAAGAATGGCCCCTATGATTATAGAAATGGCTTCTATAATTTAGATGAATTGTTTTCCTATAATATTATGGGAATGATTCCCATAATGTATCGAAATGCACCCTATATTTTATGGGAACCATTCTCATAATGCTATTGGAATAGTTCCTATACTATTATAGGAACCATTTATATAACTTTGAAGAGAATTTACTAAGAAACAGTTTTTGACATAATATTAAGTTAACATAATATATTTTTGATAGAGAGTTAAGTAAACTCGAATAGTATTTAATTAATATACTTTTCAGTGTACGTACCTCAATTTTTGGATTAACTATTGATAAATTTTGTACACTTGTATGAAGTTTGTTTGAATTTTTCATTTGATACAAATTAATAAATTTGTTTAGATTAATTTTTTTAGACATTCTCAATAACATTTTTGCTTGTATTATCACTCTATCAGTGCTCTACTGTAAATGTCCGTCACGTAGAAGAAAATCAATATAAATAAACAATTTATTTCATCACAGTGGTTTATGATAAACAAACGATATCAAATCTATTGGTATTTAGGAGAACATTAATATAAAATTTATCAATCAACTATTATCATGAAGACGTTACAAAATTTCTATTAGTTTCGATTGGACATTGAACTGATAGTTCTTTATGATAATTAATGACAATAAAAAACTTATTGTGAAATATAAAAATTTGACTATTTTCTAATTCTTTCCTGTATTTTTTTTCTTTTTTCGAAAAAATCTCAAGGATAAAAAAAATATGAGAAATGTGAAATTCTTAAGATTTACCACAAGGTCGCCCGTACTTGACAAAAAACAAATCGGTATTTCATTTCAAAATATTGAAAAACGTTTATGTTAGTAATTTCAGAATATTTAAAAAAAAAATCAACCAAAAACCAAAAAAACTTACAACATTCACTTAATTACATCAGCAAAAAAATCTAAAACCATAAAAAAAAAATTTTGAAAAATTTAAAAGTATACACATATATCTCGTACGTTAATAATGATATGTTTAAAAAATTTAATTCACTGCTGTAAATTATCGAAAAATTAAAATAATCTTCGAGCTCAAAACACGGCTTAGTCAAAATTATATATATTTCGCTAAAAAAAAGTAATTTTTCTCCGAAGATATCTTCGGAGCAAATCAATCGATTTGCACATGCTTCGCGGCAATCAAAAGAACTTGTTGAGACTTAGGTTTGATCAAACTTAGAAACGAATTGATGAAGCAATTCACGAGTTATGCAACACAAACTTACAAAAAATTTTTTTTAGTGTTTAATTTTCGTAAAACTTGTAAACTACTCGACCGATCGATTCCAAAATGTAATCAGTTCAAAGTCTTGGTGAGCCGTTCTATTACTGCTAACTACGTTTAAATCGGTTGATTCGTCTCAAAGATATTGTCGGACATAAAAACCTTACATCTACTCTCAAAAACTGAATTAGTCAATATTCAGTATTTTGTAGTGAATTTTGCTAATTCACTTTTATAGAGTAGTGTTAAACAAAAATTCATAAAATTTTAATTGATAATCAAATATATAAAGTATATTGAAACTGTCATGCAACAGGATTTGTTGAAATAAACACCTGAAACCAATTAATAATAATAATAATAATTATATAATTTTAATAAATAATTTTTTTTTAATGTAAATAAAAAACTGGCTTTATATAGTAGCCTAATTAAAAATTAGATTAATTACTTAATTAATGAACACTCTTATCAAAAATTAAATATTTATATTAGTGTACATAAAAGTGAGAAATATCATGTATATATCTTGAGTTGTAATTTAAGATTAGAGCCTAATTAATTATAACTCTGAATATTATTATTAACAAACAAAAATAATTATTAAAAAATTAACTAACTTAACTTATAATGAAATAATTAATGTCGAGTTATTATAACCACAATAGGAAAGATCAATCCACAGAAATCTTAAATTAAATTCAGTTAAAAACATTCAGGTAAATAAAATCAAATGAATAATAAAAATATCACATGTATGAATGAAAATAAAAACTGAAATGTCAATTGCAATAAAAAAAAATAAGCTTATTGAGTGTGAAAAAAAATAACGAGGACAGTAGGGTGTAAAGAGTGTGAGTACACACACTGGTATCTTCTTATAGAGGTATCGAGCAGAATGTAGAGTGTAGATATAGAGTGCAAGGATGAAGTGAAGGATGATGGTGTTGTGGTGCAGCAACAGCAACAGCAGCAGCAACTGGTAGGTGAGCACGCCCAAGAAAAGAGATCGAGAGTAGGAGGCAAGTGGATAGGAATGTATACCGGGGTCTCGTACGAAGGAGGAGCTGTCGGCGGTGAAAAATCACCCCGCTACCACTACCGCGGTCAGAGCATCTGCTCTACATACCCGGGCTCTCAACCAGCACCTTCTTGCACCACATTCAACAAGTTGATGAATTTCCTGCAAAAAACATCTTTTTTTTTCATTCAATTATTCTGATTCTGTTATTTTTCGTAAAACTTTTTTTTTATTAACCAGATTTATTTTTACAATTTATTGTTCAGCTCAATAGATTGTAAGTACAAAATTTTTTTTTTTAAGCAACTTAATTGCATACGTAAATTTTTTTATTTAATTTTTCAATGACTAGATTTTTTTTTTAATTTTTATAAAGTTGAAATTAAAAAAAAAAATTTGTACAAAAAATATTCAAACTTTTAAATAAAATTGGGAATATCAAAATATCTAATAATTTTTTTATTAAATCCGCAAATACACAAGACAATTTTCGGTAAAAAATTCGTATGCAAAATTATAAAATTCTTAAAATAATAATTATAAAAAAAATTCTATTTAATGATTTTTTTTTTTTTTCAAAATGAATAAAAAAAAATTTTCTTATGACAAATTAGAAAAATTTTTTTTCTTTTTCTTTGCAATTTATGAAGATAAACATAAAGAGTAAAATAACGTTTGAGAACCTCGAGAAATCAGAGTGTGGTGAAGCGAAGCAAGATATATACGTATGGCTGGGCTACCGGTCGGTCGGGTCGGGTCGCTGTTCTCCTGAGTTTCATTTCTCCCTTTTATTCGTATCGCTTTTGTTGTTTTTCTGTCTTGCTCTTTGCGCCTCCTCGCCACCAGGCATTTGCGCTTATACACTTTTACCCTCTTACCTCTCATCCTCAACCTCATCCTCATTTTCATCCTTTGCCTTCTTATTTTATCCTCCAAGTGAAAGAGTTAAAAAAAAAACATGATAAATAAAAAATAAAAAAAAAATAATGCTCTCCATTCGTATCGCCCTTTTGCCCTTACACTCATATACATACTCGATTATTGTTTTATTACTTTTATAAGTCCCTCGTCAAACATTTCCTCTATCGGTTATTTTCCATTGTCATCTTTTACATTATACACAGCTGACAATTAATTTATTTTCATCACTAAAAATTTATTTAATTGTTCTAAAATACAATAGAACATTTAATTATTTAAAAACAATTTTTTCATTTTTTACAGAAGTTTGCCCACGATATTCGAATCGAATAATTCGACAATTCAAATAAATCAGAATTTTGTAATTATTACATTCACAAATTTCAAATTATTCAGAAATTTGTGAATGCATATAAATTTCAAATGATATATTTTGAATTCAAACCAATAAATTTTGAACCTGCATGCCATTAATTATAAAAAAATCTCTAAAGTACTTATTTAATTTTACAACTTTTGAATTGATAAATCATACTCTTAAATTTGAAATAGTGAAAATAGTGACTATTCACTGTTTACTAGTGAAAAGTATATCACTAATTCAAATAGTGGTATACTTTTTCCTGACAATAAGTGAATATTCACTGCCAAATAGTGATTGTCACGTGATTTTCACTGATTTGCTTTTTTTGATTTTAGAGACTATAATTCGTGAATTCATATAATAATATATAACAAAAACTGACAAAGTCAAAATTTTTGATTTATCAAAAAAATATAAGAATAGTTTTAATTTTTGAAATAATGTCGAAGCTGGAAATTAATTTAGAAATTTATGAATACAGTAAATTATTCAAAAATACAAATTCGTAAAATCGAATTATTTGCGCACTTCATTTTTTAGGCACATGCAATATAGACTTGGTTTAATTACTTATAGAGTTAACGATGGTTTTATAAATTTTTTTATCATTTTATTAATGATGTTTATCCACAAAGTACAAGAAATATATTAATGCAAGCCTTAATAATATGAATTAATATAAAGCGAAGGTTTTGAGAGCCTGAAGGAGTTGTGAATATATAACGAAACATTAAAAACAAATATATGCTCAATACAATTTATGTTATGACTTTAAATACTCTGAACAATTATATCATATTAATGTAATCAGATCCTAGCCTAATTATTATTCTTTAGTTTCCTTTCATAAAATGAATATTAAATTTTTATATTACTCGCGTAAAAAAACTCTATTGAAAAAAAGTTTAAAACGCACTGCATGACTGTTCTAAACTTCGAAACGTGACACAATGACGAACTTTTCTTAAAACTATTTTCAAATTTTTGAAAATACAAGAAAAAACCAATGGTTGGCTCAAGTCTATTGGTAGTATACCAAAATATTAGTAGTTCAACCCTAATCACTCCCACCCCTGAAAAGTCGCACCTTTCCTAATGGGGTCATATAGAACCCAATCAACTTTCAAAAGTTCTAAAATCGATTATATGCATTAGATTTAAAAAAATTCAGAGCCAATATTTAATATAAAGAAAATGGAACGCACGTGGTTTTGAAATATGAAATTTATTTGAAAATCTGTGAAAAACTTTGAAAGTAAAAATTGGAAATAACCAACTTTTCATTCAAAAATTCATAACTTTTAACTTGGATTATTTTTTACTATAACTTCGATTATTAAACTCTTAAGATTTGAGATAACTATATCGAGAAAAACAGTAGTCCATTCTAAGACAATCCGAAGAGTATAATTATTTTAATCGTCGTATTAAAGGATATCTCCCCGAAAATCACTGAATACTTTTGATTAATTTCTTACAAGAAGAACAGACGCTTCTTGTCTCGACGGTAATTATTTGAGTGTAAACTTGGCACCTAGGACTGACATTGTGTGACATCACAGGTCCTAATTCAAGCATCGTCTCGTTCAAATTTACTCTGATTGATTCTACGAGTTTTCAGACCTCTGGTGAGTGATTAGGGTTAATACTATCAAAAACAATCATGAAAAACTAGAAAAACCTTCAGAAATAATTCAAAATCAGATTTTTCTGAACGTATGATGTGTGAAAGTAATGATAGTGTTGAGCGAATAGGGTGTCAAAAAAACTTTACAGAAGAGTCAAAAAACATTCATTAATAATTTTAAGTCAACTGTATAGTATTCTTTTCCATATATTTTGAAAAAATTTAAAATAGTTTTTAAAAACGTGCGTCGTTGTGTCTCATTTTGAAGTATAATTTTTTTCGAAATTTGTTTTCTAACTAATATATATATATATATAAAGTTTAAAATATTATTTGAATCAATGTAATGTCAAATATATTACTTTTTAAACGAAGTAATAGTTGTCGAGTTTCGAATTTATACTGCTACATTTGGTACTTATGGAAGATAATAAAGTAATCTTACCTGGATTTTCATGACGTCAGGTACTTTGGAGACGTCAAAGAACATCTTTGTAGGGCCTAAATTCTAAGTGGCCATGGTTGCAAATCCTGCAGGACAATACGTTTGCTTTCAAGTAAGAATGTATATTTTAAAATATACAACTATATTTTAAGTAAAAGAAGGGGAAGTTGTTAAACCCCAGTCTGGAATAATTTTAAGAGAACAAGTTAGTTTTCGGTAAATCACTGTAGAGAACGGATACGCATCTGTAAGTGCATTTTCCTCAATAAATTCATATTTTTCTTTAAATCATCGTAGCCAATTTTTAACATTATAAAAAAAAAAATTATTGATATCAGTGATAAAAATTTATTTTCATGATCTTGCGCACTAGAAACAAATTTTCAAATAATCAATACCCCTAGTGCGAGCTTTTAGTAGTGACTAACATTGCCACTCGCCAGTCCACTCGCGTCATGAGTGATTTTTAAAAAGTCAAATTAATCAATTCAAGTAAATAGTGAATTGTAAACAAACAATACCATGTAACGTGAATATTTTTGAAAAAAATTAAAATTAAGAAATAAAATTAATTATCCTTAAAAAAAAAATAATAATAATAATTTAAAATGGATGGTCGACTATCATTAGGAATAAATGTTAGTATCATTACTATTTTAATAATATTTGCTGTAATACTTGTTCTTCCTTTACGAATGCTACTTGACACAAATTACGAGGATACACATGCCAATACTTTGAATAATAATACTGACAATGATAGTAATGGCATTAATGATACAAATGAATACCTGAAACCAGAAGAAAAAATAATTGACTACGCAAAACTTAAATTGTGTCCTTATAATTATGAATTTATCGTTGATTCTATTTTTACTAACAATTATGA
Source organism: Microplitis demolitor (assembly GCF_026212275.2). Classification (NCBI taxonomy): domain Eukaryota; kingdom Metazoa; phylum Arthropoda; class Insecta; order Hymenoptera; family Braconidae; genus Microplitis; species Microplitis demolitor. The sequence continues at coordinate 14,245,206 of NC_068553.1, forward strand.
TCAAAATTGTACGTACAAAAATGTGGAACCTGTAAGGAATAAAGCGACTAAAATAAATAAGACTGAAAAAGAAAATACGTCAAGCGCAACAAATTTATCTAGCCCAAGTTTTCGAATTATACGTCCCAAATCAGTACCTGTCACAGATTATATTCTTATGATAATGCTTGTCTTTTCTATCATTGGTGCCTTTGCAGAATATTTATGCATACGTTTCATGAATACTCAGGTATGCAATTTAATTTTTTTATATTTTTTTTTGTTGTTGTAGATTTTTCGTTTTGAAGATATCTTTCCATTGAAAATTAATTTATGTTGAGTAAACATTTAATTGACTGGATTATAAAATTATATTGTGAAATATTCTGAGTAGAAACCAATTTATGAGAGTAACGTTTTTGGAAATGCAAAGTTTTTTTATTTTTAGTAATAAAACCCGTTTATAAGTTTTACTGAAAACTACCCGCATGAAAAATTATATACCTGAGAAAAATAGTATATATATGCTATTCTGCCGGTATATATACCTGGGTATACATTTTTCGTATGGATATTGATTTAAAAATTTAAATAACAACTCTAAAATTTTCTAAACAATTGTAATGATTCCCAATTTTTCATTTATTCCAAAATATCTGACCAATGTGAAAATGATTATATCCAATAGTAAAATATACTTTCAAGTAAAATATATTAATTTGAAATATTTTTACCAAAAATCATAATTCTATCGAGGGGCTCGTTGGCCGCGAGTGCTTAGTTGCAGGAAAATTAAAAAAAAAGGGAAATATAGAAATTGCGAACATAAAGAGAAAAATTTGCTAAATAGGAGAACGGAGAGAGAGAGTAGTTGAGGTAAAAGACGGCAATGCTATATCTTGAAGAAAACAATTCTCGATTAAAAACTTCGATTGAAACCGATCGGTTCCGATTGAAAATTAATTATGGATATTAGTTTCCGATTAAAACTGATTGAATCCAATAGAAAAATTTCAATCGGATTCAGTTAAAAAATAGTATTAATGTTTAATGATTGATCGGATCCAATTAGATTCAATTGAAATTTTCAATTAGGGAATCACTATGTCACTTAATATTAATAATTAAAAACTTTTTTGAATGTAATTTTATTCTAGTAAAATAAGACCAAAACGTAACGGCAGTAAATTAAATACTATATCAATTTTTAAATCGTATAGTGTCAGTTACCAATCAATTATCATATGATAAGTAGAGAAATAATGAATTGAATAATTTTTGTTCGCAACTTTTTCCAATATATTGTATAACTAGTATAATTTGTATATCTTCCTGACACAAGAATATATATTCTTTTATGCATTGTCTACTATATATAATTTACCAGTGAGGTGAGGAGACACGTGTTGAAAAAAATTAATTTTATTTACTTAACTAATTATCTAAGTTCTTTTATTTTTTAAATTAATAATGAAAATTTTATCAATGAATTTTAGTTTCAGTGGCTGTAAAAATAATTAACATTTTTCATGCATGAAAGTAATTAGTATCCTAATGATAATTTTATAAATTATTCAATCATTGCATAGTTCTAAAAGTACCGAGTTTTAATAATAAAATCTAAACTAAAGTAGATTATAAGGGGTTAATAAAATAAATTATAGATAGTTTCGAGAAAGAGTAAAGGGGGCAACTAGAGTTGACATTTATAGCTCAATGAGATTCAACCATAGGAAAATAAAATTACCATTCCAATTAAACTATAATGGTTCTTATGAAATAAATTTGTTATTGTCCTCCGTCTATTATCATAACTTCTGGTAAAAATTATTTGTCTTAATATTTGTCTTGTTAACATGAAAGTCTCAACAGCTTATCTCCACATTAACCGATTTAGAAAAATTCTTCCGGCATTCTATTTTTAAATAAAGTCACTCTAGGTAATACACAATTATCGGATTTTAATTAAATACTTTTTATGTCTATACAAACTTCTGAAATAAAATTAATCGACATTACTATTTTATTTTAAAATATTTTTTATACTAATTATTTTTAAATCTTATACTGGAAATAGTACTAATTTTTTTTTTGTCACGATTGGAGATCGTGATGGGCGTAGGTACGATATTCGTATAAAGTATAGTGAATAAAAAGGTACTTACATTGATCAAGGACCGATCCTATGACCTGGGCTCACGTGACCAAATGCTCAGTTTATTCTATTTTATATTTAATTCGCGCCCACACAATATTGTTGAAGACAATATTGATAAAACCCAAAACGATTTCCAATTTATTATGTGACTGATCTAATTTCACAATCAAACGTCGAGCGGTAAACGTAAGATTGTGTACCCCCTACTGTGAACTATCGGTCTGAGCGGCTAGACAGGTAGTAAAATAAGGGATAAAGGAAGGTGGGTTGCCGAAAAGCCTCGTGAAGCTATTATCTCGTTGTTAAAGTAAAATTGTCTGATAAATAATGTTTTTCAAATGTTTTATGTTAACGAGTATTTATTTATTAAATGACTCAATATTCTCAAAATACAAAAGGGGTTACAAATGGCAATATTAAGAATAGTAAATATAAAAGCAAATGTTTCATGCATATGGGTTACAATTATTTCAGAGTATATAAAAATAAAAATACCAAACAATGGTTACAATATTCAAAAACTTACCCTAAACAGGTTTTGGTGAGGTGTCAAGACTGTCAGCAGTTACACAGGACACTTATTCACGACGCGTTCTCGCGGTCAATTAATGTGATTTTAAATTTATCGAATTATTTATTTATTTAGTCTACCTTGTTGTAGAAGCTTCAATGGTTATGGGTTTTTAAATCTCTGTAGGTTAAATTAAAATGAAAGTCTTCGCGCTTTTCGCGGTAAAATAATTTCAATGTATTCAAATTCTTCGCGTCTTCGCGGTAATATAAATTTATAAAATCTTCGCGTATTGTTCGCGGAAAAAAAAAATATTTCTAAATATTATTCAAAATCTTCGCCTTTTCGCGGTAAAATATTCTTTAAAATCTTCGCATTTATCGCGGTAAAATATTCTTTAAAATCTTCGCATTTATCGCGGTAAAATATTCTTTGATTCTCCACGTTTCTTGTGGTATATTTCAATATAAAAATAATAAAATGAATGAAATTAAATGGTTTATGATAAGATGAAGATAATCAATGCTGTACCGGTGCTAAACGGTTGATATTAGTTCACGACTTACAACGATCAAGGACCAATCGTACGATCTGGGCTCACGTGATCGGATGCTATACGCTAATATCGCGTTGATTATGCTTCTGAAGCTAGTAGAAAATAATATACCGATTATACGAGTGCTTACGACGATCAAGGACCGATCCAATGATCTGGGCTCACGTGACCGAATGCTCAATCGGGATATCAATCCTCTAGCCACGAACACCGTCAAGTGTCCGGAGTTCGGTAAGGTTCAGAGTTTGATGCCCAAAAGAACTAATGAGCTAAAGTCCATGGTCTTTTTATATGATCCTCGCATATGAAAAGTGGTGGTAACCAGTTTCCCATACGAGAGGACTCGGACTCGCCCGAAAGTTCTAGGCCCATGCACACGTGTGATCCCTGGGAAACAGATTTTGACTATTAAAGTAGGCTGATGACCTGGCGCCACTCTGTCGCTGAGCATGCTCGTGTAGGAAACCATAAATTTGGAGATTTCCATTAGCTTTCTCTAATTTCCAAGAATCACATGCAGGTGCGCATGAGTTGGGTGGTTTATAGGTTTAAGATGAAAAATCAAAGAAGACTACCGCTTCTATGCTTAGATTAGTTAAATGGGAACGGATACATAAATTTTAAAAGTACGTTAAGTAAAAATGATGAAATTTCCAGAAAGAGAAATATATAATACGCGTGGTCCATTAGTACAATACGACTTAATTGTAAAGCGTTGACAACGCTCAGGTAGGTATATTTGTCCGGTACGACTTCTGGCGTCAGTAAGTTGGCGTTATACATAAAAAGGTTTACATACAGGAGGTTTTAGTGTGTACTTATTTTGGAAGAGAGAGAAAAAAAATTAAAAATTTTTGAATGTAGCAGCCGTGACACCTCCCCACCTAAAAATAATCATCGTCCCGATGATTTACAATTTATGCAATTATTTGCTTAAATAGTGACTTAAATCAAGCTTAATTCAAAAATTTTTTTTTTTTGTTATTTTACGTTCGTATTTATGAAAAGGTCTGGATAAGAGGATAGTAAAGAACATCGCTTAAAATTTACTCATCTCAAATTGTCGTGATGTCTCTTCACAATAATTTTGGTATGGTGGATTCTCAAATGTTGCAACTATTATGCATCGTAATTCGTTGATGTACTCGTACTCAAGATGATTGGTAACGTTATTATGTTGGTGAACAGACGTCGGTGGTTGAAGAACTTTATTGATGATTCCATTTTGTACGTCACAAATTGTGTTGTTCTGAGTCTCCAAATGAAGTCTTCAGTGAAAGATCGTGGACATCTGGTAAATTGGTAGTACAGTTTGATGGTTATTATTCTATGCAACAATCAACGTTCTCGATGCTCGTACTGTTTCTGATTCGTTTTGGTTTTTGTAGATAGATGATTTATCGCTGATGTTATTCATCATTTTCATGTAGATGGTCTTCAAATAGTGGTTTTATTTAGTTTCTAGAGACGACTAAATTGATGTTAGTATATATTTTCTTCTATTTCAAATTTTCTTTATAAGTGTTTTTTTTTTTTGTTTTTTTTTCTTATGTACCTTGGAGGAGATAGGATGGTGTGTAGGTAGATAAGGTAGGTAAAAATTTCTAGGGGTCAACGAACTTAGGTGTTAAATTTACCTGTACTCTAGTATTCTTGTTTAATTCTTAAGACTGAAATTTTTATCGAGATAATTGCAAAACTTGTAAGTCATCACAAATATTATTTCGATGAGTTATTTTGAATAAACAGTTTCAATTTTTTTTTTTTTTTTTTTTTTTCCTAATTCACTCAAAAACAAAATATATGTTGGAGCAAAACAAAATTTGTATCTTCTCTTTTTCCTCTTAAAGGTAATTTTGTGTTCCTCCAACATATTTAATAATTTACTAGTATTTCTGAGGGTTAATAACAAAAATAAAAGGATAAAAACAAGGAAAAGTTGATGAATGAAAATTTTAACGAAACGTTTGCGTTTACAATTTTTAACACTCAGAAATCTAGTATCTCAAGCTAGACATTGTATTATCGGACTATTACGTAGTTCCATGAATGGTATATCGTGGTTTTTAATTTTATAATCTCCTGAGTTCGATGATGGATAATTATATAAAGCTAATAGATTTATTGTTCCTTGTAGATGGAGTATGTTGAGTAAGATGAGCGTAAGTAGTTGATAGTTACGTCCAACATTGTTGTGTAGATTCCCAGCTTGGATATTTGAGTTTAAGGATCCTGTCTCTTGGTTTGAAGATGGTATGATAGGAAGAATGGAAGATGCCTTCCGGTTATCCCATGACGATTTTAAAACAGTAGACAAGCCGAGGGCCTCCTCATCTGAGGTAAACATCTCTTTTGGTGGTAAACTCACTGCAGGTAGTGGTCTGGCTTCTAAAGGTAATGAATCGGTCTTCGAAAGTAAAATTTTTCCCTCAGTAAGTGACGATATGTTATGGGGTGGTTCTGGACTTTGTATAATGGTCTTGAGGTGTAAACAATACGATGGCTTCTTTTTAGCATTAAGTAGAGAAGGCAATATGGTGCCCGGTTGTAATTTAAACATTGAAAGATTTACAATGATCTTGAAATCAAAATCACGAGAATGGTATTGTAGATTGAGGTATCGTTCAAGTGTACGATAAAGTTTTGCAAAATCTTGAACAGGATAATTGTCAAATTTTTGGTTTTCTTTAAACAGCTTAAATGAGTGTATCGTTGGGTGTTTCTTCTCCGTAATTGATTTTATCAATTTGTAATTGAAGTCTTCCTTTATCGATTGAGGTTGTAACATATTAGATATTGTTCTTGGCTTACTTGTGGTTTGGACAATTAAAATATTTAAATTAAGAGCTACGTTGAATTCATCCTTGTTGGTATAGAGTACTGAACTAGTAGGTGTGTTTATTTGAGCTTCCTTGAGTTGTTTCCTTGACTCAGGTAGAGGTTGACTTAATGGTACATTATCTTCTTTTAGTCTAACCGAAGGTTGTAATGCAGATATTTTTACAGTACTCCTAACGGCGGGGTTCTTAGTGTTAACCCGTGGCTGGTGTAATACTTGAATGTTGGTTCCTTTAAGGTTTATTTCTTTGTCTCTCGGTATTGAGTGTGAAGCGACTGATAATATCTTAGCTTCTAATTCGTTATGTAGTGTAGAGTAGGTTTTCGTATTTTCTGTGTTGATATCTTTGTTTGTTTTATGATGTGTGTCGTTTGTTAAAAAGTTAGTTTCATGCAAACCCGTAATTTGACTGGCTGGATTTTGAACTTCTGAATTAGTATTTGAAAATTCGTTTCGATTGTCAGTATTTTGGGTTGTTAGTTCGATAGGTTTTTCCGAATTATCATGGAAATTTTCAAAGTCAAACGATTGTGAACCAATAGTTAATTTGTAGTCTTTAAAAGAAATTTTCGCGATTTTATTTTGGAAGAAATCCATTCCGATGACTCCGTCAGTTGTTATACGCAATTTATCGTTGTTGAGGACTTGAAATTGTTCACGATTTGAAAAGAGAGAGATATTCGTAGATCCTTCAGTAATTAATTTATTAAATGTTATTTCAGTTAGTATTATAGCTTCATGCGCAGCTATTATGCAATTAGATTTTAGTGCCGATCGTTTTATTAAATTTACATCAGTACCGGTATCGATAATGAACCGAGCACTGCCGTTCTTAAATTCGGGTGCATGAAAAGTAACGATAGGATGGTTTCCTTGAACTGTAGTGAGTCGTGAAAATTTTTCAATACGAGGGTACGACTTTTGATTATCCGTATAACTTGAAGTTACATTAGGCTGGATGTTATCCTGAAACTCATAATAATCTCTTTCATTAGTAAAAGTAGAGTATAAATCATAATTTGAATCAGGTAGATCGTCATGGATGTAAATATTATGATAGAAGTTAGAAAAATGTGGTGGAAAGTATCCCGGAGGATAATAGAAATAAGGCATTGGTTGTGGAGGATACTGTGGATAATACCTTCCCGGAGAACTGTTCCTACCATAATCGTGTCTGTTATAATTATTTCTATCATAGTTATTTTTATAATAATTATTTCTGTCATAATAGCTTTTATCGTAATTATTTTTATCATGATTGTTTTTATTATAATGGTTTGATCTATCACGATATCTATAGTAATCTCCATTAGGATTAAATTTATTTCTGTCATTAAAAATTGGTTGCGACATTGAGTCCCTGTTGATCTTAAAAGGTACTGTCCTTCTTTGCTCCTCATATTGAGAGCTAAAAATACGAGATGTGCGAGCAGGTATGCTCTGTTCTTTTCCTTCGGCTTGAGTGAGCCTCAGGTAGTTAAAATTTCGAGCAGTACTGCATTTTAAATCTTCTTCTATTCGTAACGCTATCCTATACGCGTCTTCTAATGTTTGAGGGTCTTCAACAGAAACCCCGTAGATTAACTTGTTCGGTAGCCCGCGTTTGAATGACTCTAGAGCTAACCCGTTTAATAATTTTTTCATACCGGTAACTTCGGCAGGATCATTGAAATAATCCTCTAAAATTGATGAGGCGTTTGCTACAAGAACTTTAATTCTATTATAATAACTAAGAACTGATTCTCCCTGACGTAATCTAACAGATTGTATGTCAGCGCAATATTGTGGATATGATTTCTGACAAGAAAAATATTCTGTTAAAATGGTTTTTAATTCTTCAAAAGTATTTATAATTTTATCTGATACAGCATCACGTGCTAAATTTTTAAGTTTAGAGATGACCTTTTTAAGGAAAGAGGCTGAAAGCTCTGCAGGTATGACGTCTAGACCGTTTTGGACGTCTTCTAAAAATGATTTTAGTGGCATATTTTTGCCATCGAAGGGAGGTACCTGAAGCAATGCCCGATGTAGCAGCATTGTTTCTCCCATAGTAATTAAAATTGCATCAGTTATATTCTGATGAATGGTGAGGTTACGGATTTCCTCAGCCATTTCAAATGATCTTTATTTTTTTCTTTTCTCTTTTTTTTTCTAAAACAATTTATGTCAAATTCATATTTGAAAGAATTTGATTTGTTGATTTATTTTTATTTATTTATTTATAATTTTTTTTTCAAATTGTAGTGATTTGATCTTTATTAAAATATAAGACAATTTAAGTCTTCTATAAAATTTCGAAGTTATAATTGTATAAATCGTTTTCAAAGATAATTATCTTGTATGAAAGTTAAAATTTTCCCTTTTTTTTTTTATTATTATTCTTTTCAAATATAAGACAATTTTGAATTTAACAATAAAATGATCAGCGGCATCCCACTTCTGACACCAAAATTGTCACGATTGGAGATCGTGATGGGCGTAGGTACGATATTCGTATAAAGTATAGTGAATAAAAAGGTACTTACATTGATCAAGGACCGATCCTATGACCTGGGCTCACGTGACCAAATGCTCAGTTTATTCTATTTTATATTTAATTCGCGCCCACACAATATTGTTGAAGACAATATTGATAAAACCCAAAACGATTTCCAATTTATTATGTGACTGATCTAATTTCACAATCAAACGTCGAGCGGTAAACGTAAGATTGTGTACCCCCTACTGTGAACTATCGGTCTGAGCGGCTAGACAGGTAGTAAAATAAGGGATAAAGGAAGGTGGGTTGCCGAAAAGCCTCGTGAAGCTATTATCTCGTTGTTAAAGTAAAATTGTCTGATAAATAATGTTTTTCAAATGTTTTATGTTAACGAGTATTTATTTATTAAATGACTCAATATTCTCAAAATACAAAAGGGGTTACAAATGGCAATATTAAGAATAGTAAATATAAAAGCAAATGTTTCATGCATATGGGTTACAATTATTTCAGAGTATATAAAAATAAAAATACCAAACAATGGTTACAATATTCAAAAACTTACCCTAAACAGGTTTTGGTGAGGTGTCAAGACTGTCAGCAGTTACACAGGACACTTATTCACGACGCGTTCTCGCGGTCAATTAATGTGATTTTAAATTTATCGAATTATTTATTTATTTAGTCTACCTTGTTGTAGAAGCTTCAATGGTTATGGGTTTTTAAATCTCTGTAGGTTAAATTAAAATGAAAGTCTTCGCGCTTTTCGCGGTAAAATAATTTCAATGTATTCAAATTCTTCGCGTCTTCGCGGTAATATAAATTTATAAAATCTTCGCGTATTGTTCGCGGAAAAAAAAAATATTTCTAAATATTATTCAAAATCTTCGCCTTTTCGCGGTAAAATATTCTTTAAAATCTTCGCATTTATCGCGGTAAAATATTCTTTAAAATCTTCGCATTTATCGCGGTAAAATATTCTTTGATTCTCCACGTTTCTTGTGGTATATTTCAATATAAAAATAATAAAATGAATGAAATTAAATGGTTTATAATAAGATGAAGATAATCAATGCTGTACCGGTGCTAAACGGTTGATATTAGTTCACGACTTACAACGATCAAGGACCAATCGTACGATCTGGGCTCACGTGATCGGATGCTATACGCTAATATCGCGTTGATTATGCTTCTGAAGCTAGTAGAAAATAATATACCGATTATACGAGTGCTTACGACGATCAAGGACCGATCCAATGATCTGGGCTCACGTGACCGAATGCTCAATCGGGATATCAATCCTCTAGCCACGAACACCGTCAAGTGTCCGGAGTTCGGTAAGGTTCAGAGTTTGATGCCCAAAAGAACTAATGAGCTAAAGTCCATGGTCTTTTTATATGATCCTCGCATATGAAAAGTGGTGGTAACCAGTTTCCCATACGAGAGGACTCGGACTCGCCCGAAAGTTCTAGGCCCATGCACACGTGTGATCCCTGGGAAACAGATTTTGACTATTAAAGTAGGCTGATGACCTGGCGCCACTCTGTCGCTGAGCATGCTCGTGTAGGAAACCATAAATTTGGAGATTTCCATTAGCTTTCTCTAATTTCCAAGAATCACATGCAGGTGCGCATGAGTTGGGTGGTTTATAGGTTTAAGATGAAAAATCAAAGAAGACTACCGCTTCTATGCTTAGATTAGTTAAATGGGAACGGATACATAAATTTTAAAAGTACGTTAAGTAAAAATGATGAAATTTCCAGAAAGAGAAATATATAATACGCGTGGTCCATTAGTACAATACGACTTAATTGTAAAGCGTTGACAACGCTCAGGTAGGTATATTTGTCCGGTACGACTTCTGGCGTCAGTAAGTTGGCGTTATACATAAAAAGGTTTACATACAGGAGGTTTTAGTGTGTACTTATTTTGGAAGAGAGAGAAAAAAAATTAAAAATTTTTGAATGTAGCAGCCGTGACATTTTTAATTAATCACTCCACAAATTTTAATAGTAACCAGTCAATTAAATATTGAATTATGAATTAAATAAAAAATAAATTCTATAAAAAAAAATTGTCATGAAAATGATAAACTAATTTTTGAATTAAATTTTAATGGAAAGATGTTCTATTTTTTTGTAAAATAAAATTATACTTGTTTCTCTATTTCGAAGCAAGGGCAGTATGTTAATCGTCATTCCTGAAAATTCAGAATCCACCATCAAGTATTGAAAGTACATGGATACCTAGGAGACAGTCAATTGTAGATTTGATGTTACCTAGAAAACATGTTAGCCGTGAGCAATTTTTGAAAACACAAATGTCATTGGATGTACCAATGGGATTACAGCGTTCAACAGTACGAGTTTCCGGTAATACGATTCAACAGTTTTATTAATTTTTCAAATTAATTATTCAATTATTTATTCATGTACAACCCGACCTCGTTATAAGATTCTTTCCTTCAATTTGTTAAAAAATTTCTAAAACGCTTTCTCTACTAATATACATATTGCGTTCAGTCCGTTATAAAACTAACTTAAAGTACGGACAAAATATAGCAAATCTCTCTCTTCTTTTACGTAATAAAACATCGATAATCTTATAGCGAGGTTCGGACGCATAACGTTGTCAAGAATGGTAGTTGGGGAACCCGAATACCACAAATTTTTCCACTCAAGTCACAACTTAGTCTTATATATAATAAGATTGGGCTGAATTTATATATTAATCTATTACTTATTAATATAAAAATCAAAAGATAAAGACATCAAAAGAAAACTTTAAAAGTTGCGTTCCAGGGACGAGTACACCGCCGTTGATTCGACGCTCATCATTTCCAGTAGCTTTTGTTACTAAAGACTATGGATTGTGTGACTCCGCAACACCGCCGAGGTCACCTAGACGCCCATCAACATCCAACAACATTTATGACAATGAATTTCTTATTGGTTACCATCGATCGCGACTCATCAGGCGTCACTGATCATCCTCTTAAGAATAATAATTAATATCAATTCTGCTCACTAAAATTTTTAGAACCACAAAACCCGTTTTCCAATGTGATTTCTTCTATGTGATATTCAAATTCAAGAGCTTATATATCAAACCATGTCTTCGAATTTAATGTTCAAATTTTCTATACAGTCTACTGCACACTAATAACATTTTGCAACGAGCTTCTTATTGAAGATTCAAATAAATATATAAACATATTAATTGTTGTTCAAGTATAAATTATATCCAGTGTTTCATCAATGGATTCAATAAAAAATTATTCATTTATATAGTATTTTTTAAGCCATCATTTCATTACAGGAATAATTAATAATTTTATTATATAATTACAATTACTCATAAAATTAATTAATTATTTTTTTTATATCACCTTCGCACGAAAATATATATAATATATACACTGGTCACAAATATTGAAGGATATTGAAAAAATCCTGGTTTTCAGATGGTTTTCAAAAAACTGCTATTTTGTAAAAAAAGAAAAGAATGCAAATTGAAGCTTAAAGTTTCTAGTTTTTAGATTCTTGGTTCATTTCTCCAAATCACTAATAGTTTTTAAGCAATTATAAAAAAATCAAAAAGGAAAAAATTTTAAAAACTTTCTTACCTTTCGAAATGGGCTTCAATGAATTTATTTATTTTTTTTTTCAATTACTGCTTACACCTTTTTAGGATTGTTTTAGGACCTGTTTAAAAAATAGCAATTTCTTCGAAAATAAAATTTTCATCAAAAACAGAATCACTGGCGCCATCTTTGGATATAAAAGTAACTATCAATATTTATCTGTCCCGATAAAATAAATCGAAAAAGGTTTCAACCGCGTCTGAAGCAAAGTAAATATATTTTTTTTTTTTTTTTGTAAAAGAAAATAGAAAATTTAAAAATAATTTATTTCTATTTAAATTCAATTTACAAATTTCTAGGATATTTTTACAAGTTGAAATGGTTTAAAATCATAAACATCAGGAACCAAAGTCTTCATAATAACATGGGTAATAACAGCAGTAAGTCCCCAAATTCTATGTTTACCTCCCGTGTATGCCGGCAAAATATATCCTTGCCGAAAATAAGTGAACCGACACTTGTTAGGGTCACACAAATCCTTCAAACTTACAACAAAAGCTTCATCTACTTCCTCAACATTAATATCTAATCTTCCAGGGTCTATTTCTCCAATAAATCCCACAACCGGCATTACATCAACGTCATTTCTTCCGACGAAATTACCTCGTGACCAAATATCAATTTTTTCCCGCGGAATTTTTAATTCTTCCCACGTTTCGCGGATCGCTGTTTCTTCATAACTTTTATCGTCGTCATCCTGTATCCCACCAGGAAATGACACTTGTCCTCGATTAGTATTCAATTTAAACGACCTTAGTGTATATAACAATCCCAATTCATTTTTGTATAAACAAAGTGGCACTAATACCGCAGCTTTTTTTTCATTATCTTTCATTTTTAACGGTTTCATCACTTGCAATCTTTCAATACATGATTTTTTATATTCCTCACTCAGTATCACATCCGGACTCAATTTATTTTTTAAATCACTAAGCGTATTTATTTTTCTACTTATTGTCTGCAAATAAAAAATTTATCTCACAATACTATTCAACATTTTTTCGATTTACAACAATCCCTGATTAAGAAATCTAATTTGGAATGATTTGAGATTACGTAACTCTAAATCATTTTGAATCATTCTAAATTGTCTGAATTATTTTGCTTTTGAGCATAAATTTTAGAATGAATCATTTTAAATCATGCTTAATTAAAAAATAATGAAATATTATTTTATGATTTGAAATTACTTGAAATGATTTAAACTCTCGAATCATTTCAAATTAAATTGAATTAAAAAATAATAACGCTATTTCTGGTTCCTCGAACAATTCAGAATTATTTGAAATAATTTGAACGCTTGAATCATTTCAAAATAAATCGAATTAGAAAATAATATTACAATTATTTTGAATTACTTCAAATTATGATTTTATGATATGATACAATATGAAATAATTAAAATTTTTCAAATAATTTTAAATTAGATTTCTTAATCAGGGATAATTGTCATGAAAATTTAATAAAATATATTAATTTTACATGAGTAATCAAGGAATAATCTTTGATCAAAAGATAATGAGAATATTTTAAAATATATGTTTGGTGTGCGACTTTAGACTCTTGTAAACTTATTTTGACTCTCCATTAAAAATGATAAATTTTATCATTTTTTTTCAGTGTAAAATACGACCATAAGAAGCTGATTTTGAACTATTTTAGAACTTTTTAGTTGATCTTATTTTAAAAGTATCAATTCAATCATTGATTTTTTATTTAGATTTTCAAAAGTTTAAAAAACGTTCAAAAAAAGTTGATCGTTCTGTCACATTTTGAAGTTTAGAATAGTCAACACTTTTTCAAAAAATTTTTTTACATGTAATCAAGATATAAAATTGGATACTTATTCGAAAAATTTAAAAAGTACAGTACTAACTGTTTTTTTTTAAGTTTTATTTAGTTTTCAATAATTGTGAGTTTATTGTAGCCTTGCTATGAAATTCTCGTATTTAAAAACTAATCAACGTTCTAAATTAGCAAATTGTCTAACTCCATTTCAGAAAATCCTCCATTTACGCGAAAAAAAGTAATTTAAAAATTTTTTTTCATTTAAAAACCAATTTCGTATATAGTATATAACTATCAGCTTTAAAATTAATACTATTTAAACTTAACTGACTTATGAACAAAAAAAAACTATTATTTAAATGAAATAAAATAAAATATACTATAATTTTAATTTTTATGACATTTATCACTTGGAAACTTAAAGTAATGTAAAATAAAATCCAAAATAATTTATAATTATATTCATATTTTATATTTATGATTAATTCGAACTTTCCAATAGTTTCAAATACCTTGCTTTAAATTTCAAGGAAAATTTGTAAAGAAATTCATATTTTTTAAATTTTTGCCGCCTTTTTTACAATCAGCATTAAAATCTTCTATTACCAGCGGTAAAAAAAATTTCTATAATACCAAGTGAGTAAAATTGCCGGTTGAATCAGCTGTTACGTAAGTTACTATTATTATTATTATTATTATTATTATTATTATTATTATTATTATTATTATTATTATTATTAGTATTGTAAAAAAAAAAATGAAAGTCATACTTACAAATTGTCGATAAGTTAAATAAAATAGAGAGCATTTATTAATTGCCATGGTAACAATTTTCTAAATAAAAATAAATAAATATCACTGTAAATATTTGGTCAACATATTACTTTTAGTATTACTATTATTATTATTATTATTATAAATAAAAAAATGAAGAAACTTAGCACTGCACATTTTTTATCGAATGAATTCAGCGACCCTAGTGGTGAATTTTAACAAACGATACAAAATAATAATATTAAATAATGCTTATTATTTATCTTGCTTGTACAGATAAAAAAAATAAAGTTTATTTTAATCACTTAGATGTGAAATACATAACCGTGGCACTCCAAGTAATATAAAAAAATAATATTTGTATTTTCATAAATAAATATTAAAATAATGTAGAAATGATTTCGGAAGCGTTCAAAGATTTTTTAGCGACGTCAGCTTCTATTTGCACAGTATTACAATTTTTAGCTGGCACGTGAGTAATTTATTTTATAAAAATTAATAAATTAAATATTATTCATTTAAATTATTATTTTTTTTTTCCAGATTAGTCTGTAGAAAGTATATAATTAACGGAACAACTGGCGATACATCTGGTTTTGCATTTATTACATGTTTAGTATCGTGAGTCTTTACAGTGAATTTTTTATGATTTAGTTATTTATTAATTTATTTATTAATAATTTAATTCACTATTTATTTTTTAGATGCAGCTTTTGGTTAAGATACGGATGGATGATAAAAGATATTTTTGTGATTATGGTTAATATGTTTGGAGTTGTATTACAGTTGGGATATATCGCTATTTATATATTGTACTGTATTAAAAAATCAATCATCGTCAGACAATTTTTATTAGCAGTTTTGTTTATTACTGGAGTATATTTATGGAGTGTTGTTGAAGAAGACAAACAACTGGCGACAAGACAAATCGGTTTTTTGAGCTGTGGGTTCACTATTTTATTTTTTGCGTCTCCTCTGACTATGCTGGTACGTGTAATTAATTAATACTTAATGAATGTGAATCTAGCAGACATCAGACAAATTAAAAATTGTTTATAAATAGAGTAAATAATTAATAAAAATTTAATTTTTAAAAATAAACATTTAAAAAATTTTGAAATTAATAAGTGCATGGAAATGTCAGGAAATTTCGAAAAGTATCCGGGAATTAAATTGTGACAGTTCAAAATTTCAAAAAATTTTCAATAATACACTAGTTAAAAAAATTTCAAATTTTTAAGTGATTTTAAACAGATTGTAACTCAAAGGAAAATGGTCGTACGACAAAAACAAAAAAGGCAAATTGTAGCTTAAAGTGCCTAGTGTTCTCATCTAGTCCTTAAATTTTTTTATTATGTACAGTTCCGTAGTAATCCTAAGAAAACTATCGAAAAATAAACTTACCAAATTTCTGCTCGGCTTAAAAACGGTCTTCGAGCTTCAATAAATTTTTTTCGATAATTATCATTGATTTTTTATTGCTCCGAACCGTGCATAATTAAAACTTTAGTATCCCTTAATTTTTGTAACCAGTGTATTTTGAATTTATTTGAATCATAAAATTTCTTATCAAATATTTTAACTTACACATTTTTAATATCGAATAATTAAATGTAGGCAATATCAATTTATTTTATTGCTATTTTTTATGGTTTCTTGTATGATTTAATCATCAAATTTAATTATTGAAAATGAAAATATAACAAAAACTTTGAATATCTAAATGATACAAATAAAATTTCTAAATCAGGGAAAAATGTGAAAAACTTTACTGGAAAATCGGGAAATATCAGGGAATTTTAAAATCATTTCTTTGTGGCCACCATAGATTAAAATAGTGTTACCTGAGAATTAATTAAATTCAATTATTTTATATCATGACTATTTTTTTACGGACTTTATAATTTATAGATTAAGAATTTGATTAAATTTTATTTTTTATAATTTAATTATGTATGGTAATATATTTTATTATTTGTTATCAGTATAAGCAGTTTAAATAGTGATTGAAAAAGACAATTTAATTGCCTACCACTATGGCTTGATTTAAAATTAAAAAAAAAAAAGTGATCTCTTTTAAAAATAAAAAAATTTTTTAACTCAAATCTTCAATAATTTATTTAAAAGTCTTAAAAAGTTTATTTAAAATTCAATTGTTCAAGCGGTTATAATTTTTAAACTATCGAATTTGGTGCTGCGACGTTTTAGCCGACGACATTTCAACCGGATGTCAGTTCCTGATAATAATTCAACAAGACGACACTTTAACTGTTTTTTCGTATTCAAAAAACTCTTACCATTAAATTTATCATAGACAATTTTTCATGCTAAAATTTATTTGGTAATCGGAAAAAATAGACTCAGAAAAGTAATTTTTCAACTGACTATCGATTTCCTGTGGAACTTCAAACTCTGCCTTACTATTTGATCTATCATGTCTTTCAATTCCTCTGTTAATTTTTTTCGTAAACAATGGACATCTCAAGGGGGTCCAGAGGCAAAGCCCTGGTGAGGTTCAGTGGTGAATCCTTGGTGAAAGATGGGAGTCGAAGCCTCTAGATAAAAATAAGAACTATCATTATTTTGCGAATGTAACAACAGACGAGAGATAAAGAATTTTTTCTTGGTATTTATTTAACATATCTCTGTTTTGGAAGATGAATTTGAGGATGTTATCGTAAAAATTCAGGTTCGACTCCTGGCTTGTTTCTGATCTCGGTAATTCTTTTTAAGATGATCTTAGCTTTCAATGAGTGAAAAAATATTATCTCAAATAAATTTTCTATTTAAAAGAAAAAAAACCATATTGTATTATTTAATATTTATTTTGTCTTGCGGTGGAAATATCGCTGTTGTTCGGTTGAATTGTCATGGTTTAGTTTGTCATTGGTTAATTGATGATATTTTCTCTTGAAACAATCAATCGGTTTTCAATAATTCATAACAAACTATAGTAATTAAACTTTACATCGGATTGTTTGTTAACTACATTCTCAAAATATTCAATTTGTTGCTGGATTTTTTTTAAATTACAAAAAATTATGTATCATTCATTTATAATATAAAATGAAAAAAATCCACGGTAATACCCTCTCTTAACCTATTTAAATAAGTGTAACTTTTAATTGTACCAAATAAGTTTTTGAAACTAAGCTTATATAAAATGAACATTTTCTTTTCAATTATCGTTTATTTTATGTAATTTTCGAGATATTCCTATGTAAAGTTGACAAAATTTTTTTTTGTAAATTTTTAATAATTTGTATTTATAAAAAATAAATTTATGATTTATAATAATAATAATAATAATAATAGCAATATTATTTTAAATTTCATGTTGCAGGCTCATGTAATAAAAAATAAAAGTGCTGAAAGTCTACCATTTCCTGTGATAATATCATCTCTAGTAGTATCATGCCAATGGTTTGCATACGGATGCTTAAAGGACGACCCTTTTATTCAAATGCCAAATTTTCTCGGTTGTATTTTATCAGCATTTCAGCTATCACTGTTCGTTATTTATCCAAGTAAAAAAGTTGGTGATATACGTATTATTTAATGAACTATAAATGAACTAATCATTGACGTACCGTAACCTTGAAATAGGCTTACCGTAATTTATATATATACATATATATTTTTAACAATTGACTTTAGGTATTTAAGGTTTTTTTTTTTTAATTGTGTAAACGAATAAGAGACTTTTTAAAAATGTATATTAAAAATAAATGTATTTTATCTATTATAAAATGTATTACTCAATAATTTTTTTATGTTAAAGAATAGAAGTAAAAATTTGAAAACCGCCCGATCCTGTGGGCCAGCCCCGTAACCCCACTGTTTTCGAGCTCAAGAAGCTCGAAAACATTGTTAATACACTTTTGAGCTCTTCAAGCTTAACAATAGTAATGTCGCACATTCCATTGCAAAAATTCAAGTGATAAATAATAACAAAAAAAAAAAAATGAAGTAAATCGTTGTTTTTTTTTTTAATTTATATCCACAATATCTTCTGAAATGATGAACCGATTGTGACGATGAAAATGGCATTTCACACAGTTTTCTGACCTCTAACATGGGAAAATTTTTTGAAACATTTAATAAATAATATCGCGTGCCAAAAGGTAGAAGGGTGCTACAGGTTAGTAGGGATCCATGCTAAAAGGGTGCATGCAAACTTTTTTTTTGCCATTAGTTTTGAAATTTTTCAAAATGCAAAGATCTGTAAAAAAAAAGTTGGGCGTTCTTAAGCAAAAAGGGCGCATAGAAAAAAATTCAAATTTTAATACCAAATACTGACTTATATAGTTTCACAAGGAAAAAACAGTTTCCTTCACATTTTTTTCTCAAAATTAATTAAAAATAAAATAATTAAAAAAAGAAAATGGGAAAAGCAAATTTTTAATTAAATAAAAAATTTTCATGCGGGCTATAAAAAATAAAAAAATAAAAATTTACTTTAGTAAGAATTTTAAAATATTTTATTAACCCTAAGAATCAACTTTGAAATAAAAACTATTAATGAGAAGTTTCGAATGATTTTCAAATATGAATAGCTTGATTCGATGCGAAATAAATAACTCGTAAGTTCGAACTATTCGCATACTTTTAACGCGTAGTTACCTATTATCATATTTGATAGCGCAGTGTCTGTTTTTATACTATCTTATATATCATATATGCTCATATATGGTCATATATAGACATACAGTTTTATATAAAAAATTTGAGCTGACTATTATAATTACTTATAAACAAGATGTTATAGTGTAAAAAAATAGGAAATTTTTTTGATATCACTAACAGCATTTTGATGATCATATTTTGCTTTTTCCAAAGTAATTAGAGATTTTAAAGTCGATCGTTTAAGTCTTATCAGAGAAATCAATAAAAAACTAAAAAAAAGAAATTTTTTTTTTTTTTTTCGTAATTCATCAATATTTTCGAGTCTACTTGATCAAATGATTTGATACTTCCAGGAAAGTTCATAGTCAACAAGCTCTTTCGATTGCCACCTTAATTATCCAAATCGGTTCTTTCGTTACAAAGAGTTCACACACACACACCCAATAATTTCCATCTTTTTGAAAATTTTCACAACGGGAAAAAAATTGTATAAGTATGATTACGAAAGTTATTAGTGTTTAAAGGTCGTGAATATGAAAATATAATAATGTCCTTCCTTCCTATCGTCATTTATCGTCAAGTTTATCTTGAGAGATGACCTGATCAGCCATGAAACTTGCATGAACTATGATGCGATTGATAATATTAAATAGATTCTCAAGTATATCATACATTTGTTGGAAGATAATTTTCCAAGAAAATTGACGGTATATTTATTACCAGATTACCATCATAACTGATTAGTAAACGTGCAAAACAATGAGATTGTTAATTTTACTCTGTTTTACAACTTGTGTTTTATCTTCTGAAGACATACCTCCACGGGTTATAGTTGTTGGTTCAGGTGCATCTGGTATTGCAGCAGCTTCAAGGCTCCTTCAATATGGGTTTAATAATACTACTATCCTCGAAGCTGAAAATCGAATCGGTGGAAGAATTTATTCCATTGAAATGGGTAAATTTAATCCCCCGCTATATAATTCTAAGGATACTTTATTGTGGATTTTTCTATTTAATAATTATATGTCTATGTAATAAGTATATATTCAATTGCAGGTGACTATTTAGTTGACATGGGCGCTCAATGGGTACATGGCGAAAAATCCAACGTTGTATTCGAGTTGGCCGGGCCATTAGGCCTTCTTGAAAGGTTTTCTGATAGCGGACTCAATTTTAACCATAAAATATTTGGATCATCGGGAGTAGTAATACCTGAGAGTGTAGCAACCCCATTAATAGATTATTTTATTAACAATGTTACACACATATATGATGATATCGATAATTTGAAAACTGGCTCGTTTGGAGAATATGCAGAACCGAAGTAAATATATTTTTTAATGAAATTTAATAATAAATTCCTGTTTAACAAATTATAATTAAAATTGATTTTTATTTTTTGAGATTATATGAATATTTTAAAAATCATCCAGAAATAACTACGGACCAATATCAGCCACTGCTACATTCATTGAATATGATGCGAATGGAAGAAGATGCTGAATCGGATTGGTATGAAATATCAGCAAGAGCGATACGAGATTTCGAAGGATGCGAAGGTGACCACGAAATCAATTGGAAAAACCGGACATATTCTACTATTCTAGATATACTTATGGTTTGTTATATTACTTTATAGTTATGATTAATACTATTACTAAATTAATTTGGATAATAATATAATTATTATATTTAGAAAAAATATCCAAATCCAGAGAAAGAACTTCCAGTAAAAGATATAATTAAACTGAATACCAAAGTAACGGAAATAAAATTCGATGAAACTCCTTTAAAAGTGACAACTGCTGATGGACAAGAATATTTTGCTGATTATGTAATAGTAACATCGTCTTTAGGTGTCATTAAAAAAAATTACAACAAATTATTTAATCCACCATTGCCTGAAAAAAAACTTTTGGCCATTAACGTAATTATTACTTTAGCGAAAATAATTGCTGAGTTAAATTCGAAAATAATGACAATAGAAAAATTATTGTAGAATATTTCCTATGGAGGTGTCGCTAAAATAATTCTCTATTATGAAAATCCTTGGTGGTTGCACGACCCTATCTATGGGCGGAATTTATATTGGACAGAAAAGGACAGAAAGGAATTAGAAAATGATGTATGAATTCTATAATGTTCAGAACTTCAAAATTATTTGCTATTTAAATATTTAATTTTTAGCCTAAAAAAAAATGGATGCTTGGTGTGTACAGAGGATTGATAATTGAGCACAAACCAAAGTTGTTTCTTCTTTGGGTATGTGGACCTTACGTCCGTGAAATGGAATTAACGCCAGAAGCATTATTTCAAGATCAAGTAAAACAACTTGTCACTAAATTTTTTGGAAAGGCTTATAATTTAACTGAGCCAACTATTATTAAAAGGTGTGCTTAGAATCATTGCAAAATTTAAACTGCAAAGATAATTTAATTGTGTTCTTTTAGGAGTTTATGGAACACCAATGAAAACTTTCTTGGTACTTATAGTTCTCATGGGGTAAAATATTATACAGCTGGTGCTCACATTGAAGATTATGCAGAACCAATCATGAATAATAATAAGCCGGTATGTATTTAATATTTATTGTATTTAATATTTGAAATGAGTTCCTCGGGAATTTCTTTTTAGGTACTGCTATTCGCTGGTGAAGGTACAAGTGTTCATTATGGAATGGTCCATGGCGCAATCGAAACAGGATGGCGAGAAGCTAATCGTATAATTATAGATTACAGCAAAAATATATAAATTTTAATATATAAGTGATGTGTTGTTGTGCAAATAAAAAAAGAAAATTTATATGGTTATTTCTGTATATAAAAAATTTGAAAAACGGATGATCTACGGGCTAGCCCTAAAACTTCCCGCGGATTTTCAGCTCCTTGATCCTGGAAAAATTATTGTCAAATGACCCGATCATACTGTACTGATTACGCTTTATTTTTAGCAATTGTAGAAATTAATGTCGCTTCAAACCCTTCCTCGATCTAAATCGGTTAATCCGTTCAAAAGTTGTAGAATATTTACATACATACAATCGAACATCATCTTGAAAGTCAGAAGAGCTTACTAGGACTTAAAAACGTTGAGGCCTGTTAAAAACTTAGGTTTCGAAAATCGAACTAAACCCAATAACATCCTTTTTTTTACCTATAAGTTCCACATATGTGGAAAATTTTAAACGTGTACTTAGCGCGATTTTATACAGAGAATCTGTTTTTGGTAGGATTACTTTAACCCTTTAATGAAATTATGAAGAATTAAATTTGACAAGCTTCGAAAAATTTTTGACAAACATTCTATTTACAAAATGAATAGAATCCCTATATGATATGAACGAAGAACTTGAGTCTCTTCCCTACTTAAAAAATCCGATAGGTTCTTATAGTTGTATGTGTAAGGCCCTATAGTTAACTATAGCACTTCTCATAGAACTCATTCATTCTTATCAAATCTCTAAGGGAATTTATGAAAATCTATTGGATTCTATGAGATTTTCTAAACAGGGTTAGCTAAAAGGATCTATTTTGTAGAGGATCAAATTTTCTAACAAATCTTTATCTACATTTTTACTGTGAATTTTGACATTTAGTCAATATCGATTAAAATTCCAAATTATTATTAAAAAGACGATTTCCAGAACCAATTTAAAAAAAAACGATTAGAATCTCAGTAAAATTACTAAGAAGATTTTTTAAGAGTATTAAATTATCTACAAATTGCCGCTAACGGCGACTCGATAACTTCCCAGGAAAAAATGATCAGACATGAACAGGCATGAGTCTTCAGGCCTGATCAGACATGAAAAATGGGCGTACCTGATCAGGCATGTTCAAGTCTGATCAGGTACGTTCATGCCTGTTCATGTCCATCCGGGAAAAAAAATTATGCATAAAAAATGGCCCTATATAATTATATATATTTATGTATTACTATATTATATTATATATAATTATTGCTATAAAAATAAAAAAAAAATGGGAAATTCGGGCGTGTGCAGGAATTGAATTGCGGACCTTGCGCTCGATAGTTTAACACGCTACCCACTGACTTAAGAGATTTAGTTGAATTATAGGTTTTGTATGAACTTTAAGTAATAAAAATCTTATATGTGATAGATTCTTGGTCAACAAAATTTTATATATATGAACAGGCATGAACAGACATGAGCAGGCATAAAAAGGTATGATCAGGCCTGAGCGTATTTAACGCTTCAGACATGAACAGGCATGGACAGGTATGATCAGGTCTGATCTTTTTTTTCTGGGTTAGGTCAAAGCAATAATATATAAAATATCCGAAAAAATGATTAAAAACTCTGTTTTTTCAATTTTTTCGTTGATAATATGGTTTAAACTAATTCAATGATTATATAATGATCATTATATAATCATGATATGATGATAAAAAAAGACCATAAAAAGGAAAAGTTTGTAAGAATTTAGACACATTTTAGTACAGTACATTTTGATTTATCTGAAAAAATAACATAGAATGTTATTTTCTAAACTTTTCAACGTTGATATCTTTTAAACTAATCTTAATTATTATTATTATTATTATTATTATTATTATTATTATTATTATTATTATTATTATTATTATTATTATTATTATTATTATTATTATTATTATTATTATTATTTTATTTTATTTTAAAGCTAATTAGAATTTGAAAGCGATCGATTCAGCCGTCTTGAAGATATTTGAAAAAAACCGTTCTTTATCATTTCTTTCTCCAACGATATCTCTCGAACAAATTAACCGATTGAGATGGTTAAGGCGGCATTCGACGCATTTTATTGATTTCTAGAGCTGATTAGATTTTGAAGTTGATCGTTCAATTCGTTTTTGAGAAATGAATAAAAAACTACAAAAAAAAATTTTTTTTTTTGTAATTCGCCAACATTTATACTAATGAAGACAATAAATCTTAATTTAATTACTTAATTAATAATTTTCAGATATTTTCAATAAGCTTTTAAAAATGACTATATTCGTTCATGCATGATTATATCTAATTATATATGATTATATATGATCAGATCTGGCCACTTTTCAGATCTGATTATATATGGACTCATATATAATTATATATAATTATACAAAATCATTTTTTATCGGCTAACCAAATAGAGTTTATCAATTCATTTATTAAAAATGACAAAATAGATTATATTGAAGTAATAAAATTTAGTTTAAGACGCGTTTTCATTTGTTTCTCTATTCGCACTCAACTGGATAAACGGTACTATCTCTGTTGCACTTGTAAATTAAATAGGAACTTTGTCCAAGCTTTTCTCGTAAACAAATGGAAGTTATCAAAAAATTCAAGTGCACTTCGCTAGTCTATAGAGTAAAGCATCGGGTCTGTGTCTTTATTTTACGTTTAGAGCTTTTATTTCAGAGAAAAGCTGGGACAAAATTATCTGAAAACCGTTCTTAACAGAATTTAAGAAAAACAATTTAATTTTCCAAAGAGAAATTTTTTTTCAGTGTGCAATTTTCAAAAATTATTTTAGTGCAATAGAAGCTTGAAGAGCTTGAAAATGTATTCACACTAATGTTTTTAAGCAAAAGTTGGCATTTCCAAAAGTTGATGACAACTTTCTGAGAAACTTGTCGACAACTTTCAGCTCGTGTAACTGTTGCCTACAAGTTGCTCAGAAAGTTGTTGACAGGTTGCGGTGGTAGATTGTTGACAACTTGTCGTCAAGTTGATCGCAACTCATGTACACCAGCTTTCTGATCAGAAACTCTGGCTATCAGGGAAATAACAAAAGAAAGTTATAATAGTATCTTATCAGTATGACGCGTGATATTACTATCTCTTTCTATCTCTTATTTATCATTTGAAAACTACTTTATCATCAACAAAGTACAATTCCGACAGTCGTTACTTTTTCGACAGATGGAGACAAAGGAGGCTTCAGATTCCTACATTTGCTCAAACGTCCCTGACAGCCAAGTTGGCGAGAAACTGACGAGAAACTTGCAGCCGCAACTGGACACCAAGTTGACCGCCAACAGTTGGTACCTCCAATAGTTAATAGATATTTTCTGAGAAAGTTGGTGGCAAAAGTTGGAAATCCAAAAAGTTGATGGACACTTTCTGAAAAAGTTGGTGGCAAAAGTTGCTTGCAAAAGTTGACAATCATAAGTTGACGGTAAGTTTCCTTTCAATTTCCTCAGAAACTTGCATTCCAGTTGCGGCTCCATACTGCCGCCAACTTTTTGAGAAAGTTGGCGGTAACTTGTAGCCAAAAGTTGCAAAAGCTGAAGTTGTCGATAACTTGTCGTCAAGTTGGTCGGAAACTGATGAATGACCAACTTTTTCACGATCAACTCGTGTTATCAGGGGTGTTTCAAGTTTTAATAATCTCTGATAACACGAGTTGATCGTGAAAAAGTTGGTCATTCATTAGTTTCCGACCAACTTGACGACAAGTTTTCGACAACTTCAGCTTTTGCAACTTTTGGCTACAAGTTTCTCAGAAAATGTCATCAACTATTGACGGTATTGGAGGTACCAACTGTTGACGGTCAACTTGATGTCCAGTTGCGGCTGCAAGTTTCTCGTCAGTTTTTCGCCAACTTGGCTATCAGGGAATAAATTGAGCAAAAATTGACCGCAAATTTTTCTTTACAACTTTTGCTTTCAAATTGTTTGCAAATTCGAACAGCAAATTTCAGACAATTTCAATGTCAAATTACTGTCAATTTCAAGCTAAAGTCTCTATTAGGGATTAACAGCTAATTTTTCTTACATGTCAACTGTTCCATCAACTTCTTACTTCTTCAAAGTAATGGACATAAGCCTTTTTCACTCTACTATAATTCTAACAATTGCTTATTGGTTTTTCATCATAATCGTTCCAAATAAATTTACAATATTAACATACGGACTTCTTTACAATGCAGTTTTAAATTATCTTTATTGCAACAAATAAACGATACAGTTTACACCGTTCTACATTACTTGACATCATTGTCGGGTCATCACACACTAGTCATATGACTTAATACAGCATTAATCTGAGATATTTATCATAACTTCTTATCAATCTATGATTTAAACATTCGCAGTTCTTTCAAATTATAATTATCCTATAAAATTGCAAAATCAAATAAATTTTTACTTGTTACACAATTCATAGCTACTATTCTTGAGGGTAAAGGTACAGCCCCTTTGATATTTAAAAAAACACCTCATTCAAAAATTGCGCACAAAATAAAAGTGATCCGCCATTGAAGCCTTGCGCGCGCACAATATTTCGAAATGTAAAAAATACTCCAGACAGAAAGATAATCGAACTTTGTAGTGAACTAGCCAACAATGTTTATTTATAAGCCAGTTATTACTAAATCACTGAATTATTTAAACATAATAACTTGTAAAAAATGTTTGTTTACCATCAAAGTATATAAAAAATAACGTGTATCCAGTTGACAACTTTGAAACTCTCCTAACTACAACAAAAATTCAGTGTTATTCTAACCTCCACAGTATATAAAAATGTTTAAATAAATTATAAAGTAACAGTTAAAACTATTTAGACACAATAATTATTTGTTATTAAAAATGTTAGAAGGCCTAGTAGCCTGGGTACTAAATAATTATTTAGGAAAATATGTCGAAAATTTAAATACCGATCAACTCAGTATTGCTCTGCTGTCAGGTAACCTCTTGTAATTGCTTAATAATGATTCATTTAATCTACAAAACCATCAGTAATTAATAAACTTTTCAGCACTTCATTCGACTATCGATTAATTGTTTTATTATACACCAGATTCATCTTTTTTTGTTTGCTTATTTTAATAAAAAAATATACATGTATACTTAAATATATCATAAAAAATGTTCGCCAGAATTTTCTAAGCCATGTCCTGATTTTTAAGGTGTCCAGAGTAATCCGGACAGGTCTCTTTTTAGTCAAGCCTTTGATAACGTTTAACTTTCAGATACTTTCAATACTTTCTAATTAAAAACTGATGATCTAATTTAGAATAAGATTCAATTACTTTATTTTGTTATTCGAAATTAATTTATTTTCTTTATTAGGTATATTATAGTTGAGGCTCCTGGTTTAAAACACGGACAATAAACATTTTTCAGCTTTTTCAAAAATCACTGATGAGAAAAAATAATAACACGGACTAGGATAAAGTGAATGGTTATGTCATTATCATTAAAAAAAAGTTTCACGTGGGATTGTATGAGAATCCATATAGAATACATGGATTTATATAGGAATCTATTTATTATCGACACAGAAAAAAAAGATTTC
Source organism: Microplitis demolitor (assembly GCF_026212275.2). NCBI lineage: Eukaryota > Metazoa > Arthropoda > Insecta > Hymenoptera > Braconidae > Microplitis > Microplitis demolitor. The sequence goes on from NC_068553.1 coordinate 14,272,853, forward strand.
TTAGCGCAAAAAATTTTTACTTCAAGAAAATTTTTACTTACCCTAAGAAATCAATTGCGTTATAAACTGAAAACAAAAATTTTCTTGGAACGAAAAAAAATTTTTGCTAGTCCTAAGAAATTTTTTGTTTTCATTTCACAAAGGAAAACTTTTTTTGCGCCAAGAAATCCTTTTTTTCTATGTATAGAAAATGACTTATTCTTGTATAGGAATACATACAGATTCTTGCGGGTAACTAGATTTCTGTACAGAAAAGTCGTATGAGAAACTATAAGTACTTGATGTGAACTTGTGAATATTTTTAGGCCAGTTTTAATCCTAATTCAATTTTTAACTCGATTTCACTCGCAACTAGTAATTGAAAAAAGCTCAGTTGTGATTTTAACTTTCACTATGTTGACTAATTTTGAATGTTATCTAAAAAAACATTCAAATTTTAAATTGATTGTTTCATTTCTTCACCGGTGGTATATTTATTAGAGTGCTCCAAAAAAATCAATATTTTTTTTTCGGCTGTTGTAAAAAAAGTTTCTATACATCAAAAAAAAATCCTGTCGAAAAGACAATTTTTTATTTTAATTTTAAAAAGTGGCGCTCGCTATTTGAATTTTCCTATGCTCATAGGATGGGAATTTTATTTCTTTTATAAGAAATTCTATAATTTTATTTGACGTTAAGGGAGGGATAGGATTTTCTACTATTGAAAAAAATTTTTTTTTGTCTTTTCTTATAGTTAAACTCTTTAACTTAAACATTTCAAGAATATATTTCCAAAATTTCAAGTCAATCAAAGTAACCCTTGCCTCATCTTCCCCTAAGTTGAAAAAAAAATTTTTTTTTTTACTTTTTTTTTTTAAAACTTCCAACGCGTTTTTTTCGAAAGTACTTTTTCCAAGTCCGTGATCACTGCCATTTTAAAACTACATGACCGATTCATTTCAAACTTGGTACACACCTTCTACATATAAAAAACCTCCCTCCAACGTTGAGATGGAGATTTTTTTTTTATAGTAAAGATTTTTATCACCCCCAAATGACGGAATTCTTCGTGAAAAATAGCACTTTTCACTGTACATGACCACCAAAAATGTAGAAATGGAAAAAGAAATTATCAGAAATCGTTGGGGGAAGGATTTGATGATACTTGAACTAAATTTTAAGGGTAACTCGATTTCACATAATTTTTAGCTGAGATACAGTAATCACCGCTAATCGTCTTTTTTTCAAAGGCGTCCTTGGGAAAGCTTTGTTACCAGCATGTTTGTGGATATTTTCGCGTAACAATTTCAGGGAATGTTCTTGAAATGACACTTAATAATGTACAAAAGGTTTAAGTTAATTTACTCTATTCATATTCGTAAAAAAAAACCGTTCATAAAGCACCTTCAACGCTTTGGCGCTTGAGCCGGCAAAACTGTATTCAAGTATCTGCGTATTTGTATCCTCCCGAGTAAATATTTGTTTAATCATAGTAAATATACTTCTACCGAGTAATATTTTCTTGATTTAAGAATTTGTACACTTATTTTAAGAAAATATTCTCGGTTGAAGTAAATTTTTACTAAGATTAAACAAATAATTTTCTCGGGAGAGTACAAATATGCAGATACTTGCATACAGTATTTTTTTTTCAGTGTGCTTATAAACCTATCCCCCCCCCCTTCAGGAAAAAAGCTTGAGTCATGAATTTTATCAAAATATTTCCCTAATTGTTTGTAATCAATTTATTTTTAACCTATCATTAAACTCAAAAATGTACTTTAGTACCACAGACAGAATTTTTTATTAATAAATAAATAATTCAAAGTAAAGAAATCAATAAAAATTTATTTTCAATAGCCAGTAAAAATTTTTTATTTACTCTCAGATTTGAATGAGATAAATTTATACTAGATTTATAACCCACTCGTCAGATCGGACTAATTTAAAAAACAACCGGATTTTAAATTTAATTTCTAGGAATAATCCTGATTAAGAAAAATCATTTGAAATAGTTTAAAACAATTTAAAATGATTTTAAATAATTTGAACCGACTACTACCGTAGAACCTCGTTATAAGACTATTAGTTTCTCTCTCAGACTATTGCGATATCTGGTTTATAAAAAAGAATGATAGTCTTATAACGAGGTCCGACTGTATAGAGATGTATACTTAGCATGGATTAAATCATTTATCTTAATGAGGAAAAGTAACATTTTACTTTAAATCCTGCAAACTTATGGTAGTATTCCGTTAATAAAGTAAAATTTTATTTTATTTCAATAATTCAATGATTTTAAACCAACCAGACCTTAATTAATTAATTTATTAAATTTTTAATTTTTAGGTGAAGTTGAACTAGAAAATTTGCCGTTAAAAAAAGAAGCACTACGTCATGTAGGATTGCCGATTGAAATAAAAGCTGGATTTATAGGGAAAGTCCGTCTGCAGGTGCCAGTTCGTCAAATAAGAACGGCGTCATGGGTGATCGCCATCGAGCAGCTGTACCTAGTAGCATCACCAATAAATTTAGACGACTACGACCAAGAAACGGAGGAACAGATCTTCCAAGAATACAAGCACAGTCGACTCGACGCATTGGAAGCAAGATGGCGAGCTAGCAATGAACGAGACGCGGGGTACTATGCGGCCAGTTACAGCTCCTGGATAAATTACGGCACATCCTTGGTCACCAATATCATAGAAAATCTCCAACTTAATATTAAAGATGTTCATTTGCGATTCGAAGACGTTACGAGAAAGCCAGTGGCACTGGGTATCACAATAAAAGCCCTCTCGGCTCAAAGTTGCGACGCAACTTGGACACCTGGTTCAACATCATGGAACTCAAACGACGCATCATTCAAACTGATGGAGCTGGATGGTTTGTCAGTTTACTGGAACCATTTGAATCCAGACCAAGTCTTCGGGAACCTGAGTCTTGGAGATTTGGCTGTCGCAATGTCAGACACCAAGACAGCTGGCTATGTTTTATCACCAGTGAGTGCTAAAGCTCACATAAAACGCGATCGATCGGAGAAACCGCTTAGATCGGTGTTACAACCGCGAATTGTCGTTAATCTTCAGTTAGACCAGGTCCCGCTGTCACTTACAGACGTCCAGTATGAACAAATGGTCCAGTGTATCCGCGAGCTAGAAAACATTGACCACAGACGTCGTCAGCGTCGTTGTCGTCCATCAGTTCCAATCGTGAGCAGTCCGCGTGATTGGTGGAAATACGCGGCGCGCTGTCATCTAGGCAAAGATTCTCTTAAACCTCGTATGACCTGGGAAGACGTTTTGCAACGTGGTCGCGACAACATTGCCTATGTAGATGCTATCAGAAAGTTACTGGACACTCCTACGACAATCCTGCCTCCAGATATTAAATCCCTGAAAGATAAAGTTGAAAACGAGCGAAGTTTCGATGATCTGCGTGTGCTCAGAGAGCTGGCAATGGCCAAAGTCCGACCTCCAAAGCCCATTGAACCAACGACTAATCCAGAAGCTCGCGGTATTCTTGTCCAGTGGTTCCCTCAATGGTGGGGCTGGTACTCGAAAGCTCCAGATCAAACATCAACGCCCAATTCTTCAGCATTTGACGGTGAATTACTTGACGTACTTGCCGATACCATTGACGACAACACTCTCTTAAGACGTGACACTGTATTCGGACAATTTAATTTTACTTTGACTAAAGGAGCCATCAGTCTGTGTGCGGAAAAAAATTCCACAGCTCTTGCTGATGATGAAACAACCAAAGAAACTAAAAAAATAATAATGGAATTACAATTTGAACGGGTTAATTTAAGTTACGAATCAAGACCACGTTCTGGATCGCACAAATTTTCAATAAGTCTCGGCGCGCTTTATTTACACGATTTCCTAACAGAAAATTCCATGTTCCCCATATTAATACAGCCGCAAACGACTGGCTCTTCAGTGCGCCTAAGAACTTCTTCAGACAAACTAACGACTACAAATCAGCCACTCTTTGAGTTAATTTACGAAAAGAAACCGCTGCATATCACAATGGACCACTCGCTTCATTTGTCAACTAGGTCACTGGATATCGTCTACAATCCTTCGGCCTTCCGATGGCTAGTGGATTTTATCAGCAAACCACACAAGAATTCATCAAATCAACGTCTGCAAGCAATGAAGCGCCGCACTCGCCGCCAGTTGATAAAGAACTGGGAGCAGATATTAGAAGGTGATTTTGTCTATCGCTCATCCTGGGACTTACAGTTCAATATATCTGCACCTCAAATACTGTTGGTAGAAAAATTTAGTGACTCTACTGCAGCTGTCGTGGTGGTTGATTTCGGTAGGTTACATCTGACAAATAGTATTGGTGATAAGAAAGTCGTTTTACGACCTGGCTCACCCAATAGCGATGAAGACAACGAAATAAGTGCTAAAGATACCAGCAAGAAAATAGAAGTTGGTGCTGGCGATGAAGATGATGATGAAGATGAAAGATTCCAGACTCCTTGTTCAACGCCACCAGGTTCTCAAGAAAATGGAAGCGTCGCGGAATATCAAATGATATCAGAGACTGCGCTGCATCACAAACTGTACGATCAGTACACGATTGATCTGTCAGATCTCCAGATACTTGTGGGTAAAGTTAAAGACAATTGGAAACATGCGCGTACACGTGGTATGAGCACGCTTCATGTGCTTGAACGATTTAATATATCGCTGCAAATAGAACGACGCGTTGTTTCAACGATGGACCCACAGTACCCGTCATTGACGGTGTCAGGAAACTTACCGCGGTTGGTCGTGCATGTGAATGAGCAGAAAGTGGAAGCGATTAGATCAATGTACCAGTTGCTGTCGACCTTCTGGGAACCTTCGGAACTGGCGAAGCCGGGGATCGGAAGTGAACCGGAGAGTCCGAAGAAAGAGGAGAGCGACCGGACGATGTTACACGCGATGATGGTGCAATTTATAATTGACCAGATGACATTCGAGTTGCAGAGTCGCGGACGCAGTGTCGCAGAGCTTCAGGTCTCTGGAGTAAGGGCTGCGATGAGCAAACGGCTGGCTGACATGAATGTTTCATTGTCTGTTCACGGATTGCTGCTAGTTGATGCTATGCAAGAATATGGCCCGGATTTTGAACTCTTGGTTGCTAGTCATAAGCACGTGGGCATGGATAGTGTTTCCGGGAGCTTGAGAGACTCGGAACCAACTTCTCCGACGTCTCCAGTCTCACCAGGTTCACCAGATCCAGGTAAGTTATTTTTAAAATCTTTTTACGTAATTAGTTTCTAAGGTGGCCATGATAACCAGGGTGGCCAAAAAGAAATGATTTCAAAATTCGCTGATTTAGAAATTTGATTCGTATCATTTAGATATTCAAAGTTTTTATTTTATTTTCATTTTCAATAATTAAATTTGATAATTAAATCATGTGAGAAACCCTAAAAAATGCCTATAAAATAAATTAGTATTGCCTACTTTTGATTATTCGATGTCAAAAATTTATAAGTTAAAATATATAATAAGAAATTTTATGATTCAAATAAATCCAAAATACACTGGTTACAAAAATTAAGGGATACTAAAATACTTTCAAGTTTTTTAGTAATTTTCAGCATTTTGTAACTCGAAGGAAAATCGTCGTACAACAAAAACAATAAGTCAAACCGTAGCTTCAAGTGTCTAGTTTTCTGATCTAGTCTTGAAATTTTTTTATTATGCACGGTTTTAAAGCAATCAAAAATCAATGATAATTATCGAAAAAAATTTATTGAAGCTCGAAGACCGATTATAAGACGAGCAAAAATTTGGTAAATTTATTTTTGGTTATTGTTTAGATGTATGGCTCCACACATTTTTCAAGGTTCCAAGTGATTGCACATTAAAGATCTATAATTACACTTCTTCCACGTGTTCTACTACACGGCGGAATGAATTATCTGTACGAGTTTTTGTCTCTAACATGTGATATCTATCCGAACCTTGTAACTAATGTGCGCAAAATTGGTAAGAATAACATAAAATCATGTAGATTTTCAAAAATAAATTTTTCTAATAATAATAATAATATAATTTATTTAAAGTCGTAAGATGGAGGGTGGCGATAGGAAGATCTATCTAAGAGTTACAAATAATTTTTGAACTCTTGTAATAGTGAAAATCAGCATATTTGTGTTATTAGGTGTACAAAAAAGTTCTACCCGTTTTTCAAAGATGGAGTTATCTAACAGCTATTTATAGGTTAGCTATGAATACGTATATGTACATGCACAGCTGTTTGTACTCTTTAAATTCATCAAACTTTTAATATATTAATCTTCGATATATATATTTTTTTATTAAGTTAAAAATGGAAGTAAGTAATGAGCATATCCGCCATTGTCTTTTATATGAATTTCATCAAGGAAAAAGTGCTGCTGAAGCTCAAAGAATAATCTGTGCAACTTATGGTGACAGTGTTATTGATGACAGTACTTGTCGAAGATGGTTTCGGAAATTCACAAACGGAGATTTTAATTTAAATGATAAACCACGCTCTGGAAGACCTTCAACAATCAGTGACGAGAAATTGGAAGAATTACTGAATCAAGATTCTGCACAAACACAACAAGAACTTGCGAAAAAGTTAAACGTTACTCAACAAGCTATTTCTGAAAGATTACATGCTTTAGGTAAGATTCAAAAAGAAGGAAAATGGGTACCTCATGAATTAACTCCAGAACAATGAGAGAGACGAGTTGACACCTGCCTGTCGTTGCTTTCACGACATAAAAAAAAAAGTTTTTTGTGGAAACTTGTAACAGGGGACGAAAAGTGGGTTTACTATGAGAATCCTAAACGTCGAAAACATTGGGTAGACCCAGGACAACCAACGACATCAACACCAAAACGTAATGTTTTTGGGAAAAAAATATTGCTTTGTATTTGGTGGGATGAGTGGGGCGTGCTATATTATGAGTTACTCAAACCAGGAGAAACCGTTACTGGAGAACGCTACAGTTGTCAATTAAAAAAATTAGCAGATGAAATCAACAGTAAAAGACGATTTGCGGGACAAAAACCTCGACCAGTGATACTGCAGCATGATAACGCCAGGCCTCATAGAAGTTCAATCGTCCACCACACTATAAATGATTTACAGTGGGAAGTTTTACCGCACCCGGCGTATTCACCAGACCTTGCACCGTGTGATTTTCACCTATTCCGTTCATTGCAAAATTACTTGGCTGACAAACACTTACAAAATGAAAACGAAATGCAAAAAACAATAGATGATTTCATTTCGACAAAAGATCAAGCCTTTTATCGCCGTGGGATCCATCAGTTGCCTGAGCGTTGGCAAAGGGTAGTAGATGCTGATGGTGGTTATTTTGATTGAAATTTGTATTTTATTTAAAATTTTTAAATATATTTTTTTTTGACAAAAAACGGGTAGAACTTTTTTGTACACCTAATATTTCAATATTTTTAAGGTGTACAACAGCTCACCTAACATTTTGTTACAAGTAGTTTGGACGGTATTCGCCTCCGTTTGCTAGTATAGTGTCTGGCTGAAGCCTACAACACTGTTTTACGCCGGCGCATACTAGTAAGAGATGTAGTCTAAGGCAAGAGTCCGTTAACATAGCCTTACTGATGAGTCCGTTAACGTACTTAGGACGAAACTACATAAATTATGGCAAACAGGCATATACCTTAAGTTTTGGTGGTTGACTTAAGAGTCAATACATAGAATGAAAAGAAAAATATGCCAAATAGTGCAGTGCAGCACGGAACTGAAAAATTTCAATGAAAAATCCAAAATTTAGGCATTTTTACACCTTTAGCATACACTTATGCCAGATTGATGCTTATTAAACACCTAATTAAGCAAAGGCAATTTTAATCCGCCGACAAATGCTTGCGGTTGAAATTGGTTTCAAAGCCATTGGTCTATTTTTTGAATTTTGCTTTTAAAAAACGGGTGGAGTCACGGTTCTACACAATTACCTTATCTTTCGATAGTTTTCTTAGGATTACTCCGGAATCGCACATAATAAAATTTTAAAGACCAGATCAGAAAATTAGATACTTTAACCCTTTCCCGAAAGTGTGTGTCGAAATGAATCGGTGTGAGCTCTACGGAGGTAGCACTAATCAAAGTTCGTCGTTAAGGCTGTGTGAGTAATGGTTTAATCGCAGTAGTGCATGCATGCGCCCCTTTCTACTATTTTTTCTGCTCCTTCTCTTCTCAACAGGCTAGCGCTCTCTCGCTTTAACACGAAGACGTACGATTCAAATTGAGAGTAGAGACTCAAGGTCAACCTGGAAAGGATTAAGCTACAATTTGCCTTTTTTTTTGTCGTACGACCATTTTCCTTCGAGTTACAACCTGTTGAAAATCACTTTAAAATTTGTAATTTTTTTAATATCCCTTAATTTTTATAACTAGTGTATTATTGAAATTTTGAACGGTCATAATATAATTCCCGGATACTTTTCGGAATTCCCTTATAATTTCCGGTTTCCCCGGTTTGTGGCCACCCTGATAACGTTAGTTAACCACCAGCTAGAAAACCATACTATGATGATGTATATTATAACTGACATATCTTTCTTAGGTCTACCGAGACGTTTAACATCACCAATAGCTCTGACCCGCGCTCTCTCTAGCCTGGCTTACGATGTAAAAAATATGATGTCTCCTCGGAACAACTCTCTGAGCGGAATAGAACAACTAGACAACGAAGCGTTGATAGTAATCGAGCTGACTTTGGTAGAAGACTCATTAGAAAATCTCCGGGTAGCCAACATCCAATTTAACAATCTTGACATCATAGCGAACCAAGAAACTATCGTCGAGCTCGTGGGTTTCATTCGACGGGTCTTACCATCTAAAGAACGGAGCAAGAAGATCCAACGTCAAGACTCTGTCGTAAGTCAATCGCTGTCAACAACTTCAACGCGAACAGAAATAACTTTTGACTTTCATCGGCTCAATGTACTCTTGCTCCGAGCAGTAATGCACGAGAGTCATCTGATAGGACAGAAAATAGCAACAGCTACCATGTCAGATGCTCGTATCCAAGCAACTTTAGCGACTAACACGTCAATATCTGGATCTCTAGGAGGTCTACAAGTCTTAGACCAAACGCTGATTGGCAAAACACATCAGCGGATCATCAGTGTAGGACGGGATCCTTTGGTAGATCCAGTTCACGCACCTCTGGAACACTTTTCTTTGTCAAATCAACCAGAAGCATTTAGGTTCTCAGCAAGTCGTACTAACTTACAATCATCATCAGTCGTAGAAGCAGACATATCAATACGCATTGGTAGTGTCTGGTATACACACGCTCCTCACTTAATATCCGAACTGCGATCGTGTGCCGACGAATTCAAACAGTACATGAGCAATCTAGCGCGTTCGATTGGTGCAGCTGCTACGGACATGGCGATAGGACTAGTGCAAACAGAAGACTGGAGTGTCCCGCAACGAAAACGGCTGCCTAGCGTCTCGTTGATCGACGGAGACAACCCAGCAGTCTTGCGCCTTAAACTAGACGTCGTATTAGACAGCCCGGTAATCGTTATCCCGCGGGCTTCTCACAGTCATCAAGTATTTGTCGCTCATCTGGGCACCATGTCTTTGCAGCACGAACCCTCTGCTGATCTCATGTCCAAGCAAACTGCAAGCTTAGAGGTCCGGGACATGAATCTTTATTCTTTAGATGTTACCGCTCGCGTGGGAAATTCAACAGTAGCTTTACCACCACGTGCTGAAGACACATACAGTTGCAAAGATTCAGGACGTCCTATTTTACACGACACTTCGCTTAAAATTACAATTGAAAAGGTCACTGCTGCTAATTCATTGCATGGATCGTGTTTTTTTATTGATCAGGATATTTCAATTTCTTCGCAGCCGATTTTTCAAGTCCACGGTGTCATTACAACTCCACTAAAGGTATCGCTGTCTCGTACACAGTATGAACAATTACTTGACACAGTGCATGCGGTATTTTCATTCCCCCACTCGCGAGAAGTTGTGATCCAGCCCGAACGCATTGAAACATCAGCAGAATCTTCATTTGAATTATTATTAAAAGTATTGTTCGAGCTACCGACCTTGTGCATTCAATTGAAACAGGATCACTCGGAGCAACCATTAGTCGAATTATCAATGCAGGAATTTGTAGTCAAGTACGAGAAACTTCACAAGCAGGAATCAACTACTCAAGTATCTTTAAGATCATTGTTGATGGAAGACTTGCTTTGTCCAGTTGGTTCGCGACATCGCTGTATGATGCAGTCATCTGCTCCCACTCGCGCTCGTTTGCCTCTCGGTGTGTCTAAATCATGCCCAGACTTTGCCTACAACTGTCGTAAGTGGCGAAGTGAGTACAGTCGCGGAAGTCTGCCCGATCGGTTGGAGACTTTTACCCTCTACGGGACAGTACCAGCACACTGGAGAAAAGCTTCCTCGCTGGTTGGAACTCCCAATACCCCGCCACCCTCCCCAGGTGCTGTTACTTGCGAAGAAAATCTTGTGCTCATCAGTATAACAATGACTGAAATTCATCCCGAGGGTCTAGAATCAAACTCACGGCCAATTCGCCACAAGACGGTCACTATTGATTTCAATTGTCTTGACCTGATAGTCAGTGTCGAGTCCTGGATGATTGTCCTGGATTTCTTTGGCATTGGAACAAATTCTAATCATCATATAACAATACACGCGGCACCGCAACCAGATTCGCAAACTGACGCTACTGAAGAAAACATTTACGAGTTTAAATCGGAGGTTGACATTGAAGTTCGATCATTAACGCTGGTACTGACTCGTACTGACCGCGAGATCGCCAAAGCGAATATTTCAAACGCCAGCACCCGGATAATCAAAGCATCAGGCAAGACAAAAGTATCTGGATCACTTGGATCAATGTCTCTATTAGATCTTACTCCTCACGGACGCTTTTATCGTGAAAGATTTCTGTCATCTGGCAGAAAAGCTTTGAATTTCCAGTACTCGAGCTACGAGAACGCGCACAAGCTTCCTTATGACGCAAAACTAAAACTCCAGATGTCTGCAGTCCACTACGTGCACACTCAGCGCTTCGTAGCTGAGCTCCAAGCGTTCTTTCGACATTTCTCACAACTCAGAGACATTATGAACAATCTCAGAGCTGGAGATGTCGTTGTTAGTGTTCAGAAACAGCAAGGAACTCGTCTCTCCTTAGAACTTCACGCTGGAGCTCCAATAATTCTCCTGCCAGTAAGTTCCCGTAGTGAGCAGCTCCTAGTTCTTGATCTAGGAGAATTGACTGCCGCGAATTCATTTCACGTGTCCGAGCAAGACTCCCAGTGTCTTCTAGATGTTATGTTACTGGAGTTAGTCAACATGGACGTGTATACAGCCACCAGAGTTAAAAGTGACCACGTGGAGACGTCTATTGACAACCAGACTCTCATCGGAGGATTTTATGTCAACAAATTGGGTCCGTCGCTCCTTACAGACAAATGTCACTTGAGTCTAAGAATTGAAAGGAACTTGGACATTTACGTGAGTCGTGAGATACCTGATCTAAGTATCCAGGGCACTTTGTCTACAATGAATTGTGCTATGGACCCAGCCCAATATATGTTAGTACGCGGACTACTTTCTTATAATATCGGCGAGAATCTCGATGACATACGTATGTTCCTGGATGACTTACAGGATGTCAGCAGTTATTTCGAGGAGCCTGTGACAGACAAAGTATGGACGCGCTCTTGTATCATTCTGGACATCGTCAATGTTACCGTTAAATTGCATCCTAATCATGGAATAGCCGCTCTCGCGTGTGTAAATTTCATAAAATCACGTCTGACACTCGATTCCCTAAGTGATGGTTCTCAAGACATTGATCTAGTATCTCAAGAAATTCTTGTTATAGACACGCGATTTCAGGACGAGCCGGTAAACAAACGTTCAAACGTATTCACGAGCATTCTACAGCCACTAAAAAATTTTGCTGGCATCCCAGATCGTGTACAAGCTGAAATACATCACAGGAGACGTAAAAATAATGCCGCTACTACTATTTTATTGCACAGTATGCGACTGACGGCTATTCTTGACTGGTGGGAAGCAGTAAAAGACTTCCTGGTACTAAATTCTACGGAACCAGAGCCAACTCAAGCTCCGGCTGCGATAGACAGCACTGATGATACTGCAGCCAATACATTGCCCTTTGAATTAAAATTAAATATCACTGACTCAGAGCTAGTAATTGTCGAGGACACGTCACTCTGGGACACAAACGCGGTGATATTAAAGTGCACTGCGATCCTGTCGTTTCGATCGCTGCCACAAGATGATGAGAAGCCTCTGTCATGTAGTCTTAGCCACTGCGAACTCTACTCTTGTATTCTAGGGATGGAAGAAGAAACAGCTTTGTCAATAATTGATCCAGTAGGCGCTAATTTTGAATTAACCAAAGAAAAATCACTTGAGATCCAGCTTCAGCCGTTGAGTATTAAGCTCAGTTATCATGACGTCACTATGTTCAGTAGAATGCTAAGTTCTTTACCGAAGCAAACTCTCTGGGCAAAACAGCAGTCTCAAGGCCCGCCTGCAAATGCTAAAAGTCATATAATGAAACTATCTGCTCTAGGATTTGCAGAAACTGACTGCGAGGCTGCGCTAGATGTCTGCAATGGTCAGCTAGATGACGCAGCACTCTGGTTAACTCAGAACGCGACTCCTAGTGATCATACTAAGATGTTCCAGGTAATTGAAATAGATTCGAGTTGTTTGAGAATCTGTATTATTGACGACTGTCGTGATGCTGATGTTCCTCTTGTAGAACTTGCACTTGTAGACTTTTCTTTGAGGCAAGTACCAGATGGACAGGCTTGTCTTAAAGCTACCTTTGGTATCGATTACTACAATCGTGTGCTTAGCGGCTGGGAACCTTTCCTCGAATCCTGGAAGGCTACAGTCCAGTGGGAAAGTATAAAAAATTCTGTAAACTCCCGGCGACTGCACGTCCGAGTTGATTCCGAGGATTCAGTAAATGTGAACATAACTTCAACGTTTGTTGAGTTAATGAAACTAGTAAAAGACAATTGGACCCAAGATTACTCAAGTTCCAGCCAAAAGGCGGTCTCACTCCAGCTCCAAAACTACCGGCGACGATCTCCGTTCGTTCCCTTCGCTCTGAAAAATGACACGGGCTCAAAATTGTGGTTCAAAACTTTCATAGCAGTCGCTGCTGAAGTTTCTAACACGCGATTCAACACCGCGGACTTTGTCCAGCGTGACAAGACATGGACTGAAGTAGCTTCTGGAGAAACTATCCCGTTTACTTTCGAAGAACGTGGGAAACTGAGACACCAGTCGACTCACATCGCGCGTCGCCATCAAGTTGCGGTACTGGTTGAAGGCTGGCGTCCAGTTGATCCAGTGACTGTAGATCGGGTCGGGGTTTATTTCCGACATGCCAACGCAGCAGTGACGCACATCGAGAGCGTTGTTACCAAAGCACGAGTTGTTTTTACCGTCGAACTTGAAGGTTCTGCTCGCAAGCTAGTGACAGTTCGTTCCGCGCTCCAAGTTGTTAACAAATTAGCGTATACTGTTGACATAAGACTCGATAAATCACTTAGTTATGGATACGGAGCGGCTATAGCTGGCCCTAAAACACTCCAAGTTCCAGCAAAATCAATTATATCAGTACCAATTACTCATACAAATGTACAGATGAGTTTGAAGCCTCAGCATCCCAGTCAAGTGTTTCAGTACTGCATGGAACCAATTGATTGGACCCTTGCTAAAAAGCCCATGGAGATTATCGAGACAATAACGACCTGTCGTACTAATCAAAATAATATTTTCAAAATGTGTGTTGCTGTGAGACGTGAAAATTATCCAATGGACAGTGCCAGTTGTATTTTACCAGCTCATACAGTGTCTCTGCTGCCTCCAGTCACGTGTATCAATCTACTACCGCATGAGTTACTGTACCAAGTAGCTGGGGAGAGTGGCCGAATACCTCCAGGCAGCACTGCTGATTTATACAGTATCAATTTACAAGAAGAACAACTAGGGATTGCTTTCCAGCTTGATGGTTACTCTGGATCAGGTACACTTACTTTAGGACAAACAAGCGGTTCCTATGCATCGAGAATGAAACTAACTGATGCTGCTGGAAGGATATTATTTCTCTACGCAGCTGTGGTCATTGAAAAAGGCGCAGCAGTGAGGATCAACATCACCGCACCTTACTGGATCATCAACAAAACCGGACTGCCTCTAGTTTTCCGTCAAGAAGGAGTTGGTACTGAAGCTGCTGGACAGTTTGAAGAGCATGAACGTGCGCGGATGGTTGCTCCGTTACTTTTTTCGTTTAGCGACGAAGAAGCAAGTCGGACATTGTCAGTCCGCGTAGGAACGAACGTCCATCCGCAGGGAATAGCTCAGTGGTCACAGCCGTTTCATTTACAACCAGGAGTCCAGGTCCATCGATTGAGAATAACTTTGAGAGACGGGAGACCTGATATCGTTTATCTGATTGGCGTCGCCACGCGAGCTGCCCGCGGAAGATACCGTGCTACTACGGTAGTAACTCTGTCTCCGCGGTATCAACTTCATAATAGATCTTCGTGTACTCTAGAGTTGGCCCAGAAATGTTTTACTACTACAGTTAGCCATCCGGATGCTCAGGCTACGTATATAACTGCCATGCCTGACTGCCACATGCCCTTCCACTGGCCTAGACTAGACAAGGACCAGCTGCTCTGCGTCAGAGTCATTGACGTACCGAATTGCATTTGGTCTGGCGGGATTATCATCGACGGGAATCATTCTTTGACTATTAATATCAGAGATACTGCTGGTAAAATGCACTTCCTTCGAGTTGATGTTGTTCTACAGGAAAGTACTTACTTCATTGTCTTTACTGATGCCAACACCATGCCACCGCCTATTAGAGTTGATAATTTTTCAGAAGTTCCGTTGGCTATTAATCAAGTAATTTTTTTTAAATTCAGTTATAAGTTTTTGAAACCTGGTTAATGAAAAAATTAATTTTTAGGCTGATATACTGGATAATTTACAATGGACAGTAAGACCTCATTCATCGGTACCGTATGCTCTTGATGAACCAACTCAGGCAGCAAATTTAATAGTAACTGCTCCAGGAGGTGTTACTGCTTCGTACGATCTCAATGTTTTGGGAGAAAACCGCGGATTGACTTATGAAAATTTTATTTACATCGCATTTAGTGGTAATTATTTAATAAATAATTGATACGTTATGTTATGAATTATGCAGGACCTTGAAAAAAATAGTATGGTATTGAAGAAAAAAAAATTAATTTAAAAAAAATCATTTTTTTATTCTAACAAATAGGGTAAATGCACCAATTATTGACCGGACCCCAATTAGTTGACCGATGTGTATAAAAGTTAAATAATTAATATTTAACAAAAATTTTTTGGTTTTAGATGTAATTTAAATATAAAATATAGTATTTAATCTTCACAATAAAAAATAACGCAGAGCATTATACTTTGACAACCGCGATTAAATATATATTATGTGTTTGTTAACAACGAGTCTAACTATAAACCGGTCAAAAACTAGGGTACACTTGAAAGGAGAGTGCTTTTTACTATGAAATTAATGACATTTATTGATTAAATATTAAATATTTTTGTGTTAATATGTTAGTTAAAGATCAGATGTCAACTTTTATGAATAGTTGAAGTAAAATTATGAGTTTTAATATTATTTCGAGACCGGTCAATTATTGGATCTGTCAGAGATCGTTTACCCAGTAAAAAATTCATTCGGTCATCTATTGAAACTTCTGATTTTATCAAGATCCAATAAATGACCGCATACTTATAATTAAGAGTCCCAACCTCAAAAGTAGATCTGTCAAGTACTCAAAGTACTTCAATTATTCAATGTTGTAGTTAATGTAAATATTGTTAATGTAAAAAGTATATTCGTATTTTAAATAATATTTGAATTTTTTTTTTCGGTTAGTTAAATTAGTTTTTTTCAATATTTCAGTAAGTCACCATATATGTTCCTAATTGAATTTTATCTATTTTATTTTACAAATCTGAACTATTTACATCAGAAAATAGATTAAAATGACTGAATCAAAAAGCAAGAAAAAAATCGGTCTGTCGGTTGACCCTGCGGGCCAGCCCCAAAACTTCCCGCATATTTCGAGCTCCTTGAGCTCAAAAAATTGTTGCGGATACATTTTCGAGCTCGAAAATACTTTTGTATCCTTTTGTTTTCGAAAAAAAAAAAACGTTTTTTACGATTTTTTCTCAAACGATATCTCCCCTTGAACGAATTAACCGATTTTGATGTTTGAGGTGGCATTCGACGCAGCTTATAAAGCTTCAGAGCCCAGTTGATTTTGGAATCAACCCATCGAGAACATAAAAAGTTATCCAAAAAAAAAATTTTTGAAAGAAGTTTATTTTTGGAATATCTCTAAACAGTCCGTACCGATCAAGTTTAATTTTTTTTCAGCTTCAAGATATTCGCAAGCCGCGTCGAATGACACCTTGATGATCAAAATCGGTTCATCCGTTCAAAAGTTATAGATATTTACATACGTACGTACATACATACATATACTCGGACATCATCGTGAAATTAGTCAGGATAGCTTCCTAGAACCTCAAAACGTCAAGATCTCTTAGAAATTCGATTTTCGAAAATCGGACTGAAACCAAGAGCTTCCCGAATTTTTGAAAATTTGCAATTTTCTTAGCGGGAAGTTAAAAACTTTAATCGGTCAATAATTGGTGCATTTACCCTATTTAAAATCAACTATTTTTAAACTTTAGAATAAAAATAAAAATAGTCTCAATTATTTTCTATATTCAGTAGAGTGACACGAAAAAACTGGCTATTTTTTTTTTCGAGTCTCTTATAAAAATTTGTTGGTTTAAGATATTTTAAGAAGATTCTTCAAAAATCAGCTCGATAAAAAATGTTCAAGAGGCCGCTCGCGAATTTTGAAAATATCAAAAATGATCGAAATTCGACTTTTTTATTTCAAATTTTTTTTCTCTTTCGTGGCAGCTATAGTTAATATTTGTAAAATCATGACTACGCTGAATACTTCAGCCCAAAATTTAAATATTTAAATCTCGCTTAAGAATTTTGAATGTTTCCGAGTGCTGCCTTTTGGACATTTTCGAGCGACCCTTAAATATTGATAATAAAGCTTTTCGATTTTTTCACCATCAACTTGCATCACAATAAATGAAAATATAACACGAGAAATAGAAATAATAAGTTATTTACATACTCTTTTATTTGTTAATTCAATTTTTAGATTTTTTTTTGCTTATTCCAAACTTAGCAAATTTTATTGTTTAAGACTGCCCTGTATATTTTTGGTTATGCAAAAGTTATATTTTATTGAAATGACAACAATTGAGTTATAAAAAAATACAAAAACTAATTCGAAGTATTAGTTACAATTTATTAGTTAATATTCGAAATTTTTGAACGCCGTTTAAATATTTAAAATTTGGGCTGAAATTTTCTGCATACCCAAGTACCCAAGTAGCAAAGAGTCAACTTTAAGATGTCTTAAAGATGTCTTTTAAAAGGACAAGACAAATTTTTTTTTGTCTCAAAGTCATCTTTTTTGGTATGAATACGATATGCAAATGTTGGTTCTAGAGACAGAGACGAGTTGTGTTGTTTTTCCTGTCTCATGTCTATGGAAAAATCGTTTAGATGACTTATTTTATCACTATTTGTAATTTACTTTTTGTCGTCACTTATGTTAAGTCTTTTAAGTAGATATTTTTTCGGTGACATAAATTTCTGATCGTTTTGTCGACATATTGATGCCTTATCGACAAGTCAAAAAGTAGCCTAAAAACAGAGATCTTATAAATGTCTCAAAGGCAAGTATGCTACTTGGGCAGTCGTGATTTTAGAAATATAAACTATTGCTGCCACGAGAAAGAGAAAATTTCGAAACAAAAAATCCGAATTTTAATCAATTGTGATATTTTCGAAATTCGCGAGCGATCTCTTATAAATTTTTCATTAAGCTGATTTTTGGAGAGGCTTCTTGAAACATCTTAAATCAACAAATTTTCATAAAAGACTCGAAAAAAAATAGTCGGTTTTTTTGGGTCACCCTAATATTTAATTTGCGTTAAACTAAACTTTTTTTATGTAAAAATTATCTCTTTAATCATTAATTCTGTAACATCAAAATTCCACTAACGTATAGCTCATAATTTATAAATAATAAAATATAAAATAATGATTGTTATTTATAAAATTATAGGAACATTTAAAATAGACGGAGATCTAGGTACTGGAGAAGGAGGTCTAGATCCACTGGATGTCGAAACACAGAGACTAGTACTAGAAGCTGGACCTGGTGGTTGGGTAGCATTAAGACGGAAACAATACGGCGCCAGATCACAATTATGGAGAATGACTGGAGATGGACAACTTCAACATGAAGGTTTTTATTTTATTTTATCTATTTTATTTAAAATAAATAACCATTTTAAATTAATAATTTATTGTCTCAGGATCAAGTCCACCACGTGATAAACATTCAAGAACACCAGACACCGTTCTAGTACTTGATATTGCTGGTCCAGCACCTCAACCATTTAATTATTGTGCTCTAGCTCTACGCAGACCAGATCCACGGCGCAGATCAACGCAGACCTGGAAATTTACCGACGACGGACGTCTTTGTTGTGCTCATAAAAATATGTGCGTCCAATCTAAAGACGGTTTTATGGGTTTATACGAAGGTAATCGCTCTAATTATTTAGATAAAAGTAATTAAATAAATAAATATTTAATTTAATTTAATAAAATTATTATTTTTGTGTTGGCTTAGTTGCTTAAAAAAGCATTTTAAATTCATTTTTATATTTGTGAGAGATAAATTATTTATTATTTATGAAATTAACTATTAATTAATTAATTAATAGATAGTAAAGAAAAAAATATATAAATTTTTACAGGCGGCAGTGTTGCCCGTTGGCAAATGTGTACGTATTAAGTCTAACGGAATATATAAAATTATTTTAATTTATTAATATTAAATACATAATCCTAACACTTAACAATTAGGGTGACCACCTCAAAATTCCGAACAGTCAGAAGACAAATATACTTTATTCACTAAATAAAATCTCAAGAATTAACAACAAATTGATATATCATTATTTTATTTTACGTCAACATAGATAACAATACATAAAATTGAATAAGTTCAAACATTTCTTACGTCAAATTATCTATTGTTTTTATATTTTTAATCTAATTGATTCCTGGGTCAAAAATAAAACATGATTTAGACTTAACTGACTTACTAGTCACGATTTGAGACGAAAAAGTCAAAATTAAGGTGAAACGCGAAAAGCATATTTTACACTAAAAAATACTGCTGGCTCTTGACTTGCAGGGTGGCCACAAACCGGGAATATCGGGAATTATTGGGTAATTTAATGCAACCGAGAAATATTATGAAAATGTTAGGGAATTTCGAAAAGTATCCGGGAATTAAATTGTGACAGTTCAAAATTAAAAAAATTTTTAATAATACACTAGTTATAAAAATTAAGGGATATTAAAAAAATTTCAACTTTTCAAGTGATTATCAACAGGTTGTGACTCGAAGGAAAATGGTCGTATGACAAAAACAAAAAAGGCAAATTGTAGCTTCAAGTGTCTAGTTTTCTGATCTGGTCTTTAAATTTTTTTATTATATGCAGTTCCGGAGTAATCCTAAGAAAACTATCGAAAAATAAATTTACCAAATTTTTGCTCGTCTTATAATCGGTCTTCGAGCTTCAATAAATTTTTTTCGATAATCATCATCGATTTTTGATTGCTCTAGAACCGTGCATAATAAAAAAATTTCAAGATCAGATCAGAAAACTAGACACTTGAAGCTACAATTTGCCTTTTTTGTTTTTGTTGTACGACCATTTTCCTTCGAGTTACAAACTGTTGAAAATTACTGAAAAATTTGAAATTATTTTAGTATCCCTTAATTTTTGTAACCAGTGTATTTTGAATTTATTTAAATCATAAAATTTCTTATTATATATTTTAACTTATAAATTTTTGACATCGAATAATCAAAAGTAGGCAATATTAATGTATTTTATAGACATTTCTTAGGGTTTCTCACATAATTTAATTATTGAAAATGAAAATAAAAACTTTGAATATCTAAATGATACGAATAAAATTTCTAAACCAGGGAACAATGTGAAAAACTTTATTCGAAAACCGGGAAATATCAGGAAATTTTGAAATCATTTCTTTGTGGCCACCCTGACTTAGTTGAGCAAGTCTAAAGTAAGGTGAATGACTGTCGTGCTCAAAGTGAAGTCGAATAAGTTCCAACTAAGATAAAAAAAGATCTGCAAGTTAAGAAAAATTTAATTTATCTCAAAAAAGTCAAGATCTTATCAGAAAATTGTCAGCAAATCTACACTGTCAAAAATTTCGGTGTAAAAATGGACCCGGAGAACTTTACACAGCCGTGTAGTGTGAAATAACGGTGTAAATTATCCACCTGTGTAATTTTAACACGATGTAATCTACTTTTTTTATACCATTCCGTGTTACTCGTTGTAATTTTAATTAATGAGCAACAAATAATATTGAACGTTTTTAACTACTTACTCATTAACTTTATTAATTTTATTTGCATATTAAATAGTATTTAAACATTTTAATATTTTTCTTAACGCAAAATTATCATAAATTACATATATACACACTTGGCAGCGTAAAAATTTTCAATTCACACCCCCAAAATTTAAAACGATATTTGATGTAATTTTCTCACCAAACTTTTTACACCAAGGTATTTACACTACACCGGGTCTAAGAAATTTTTTACAGTGTATAACTTGACAAGAAAATAAAGTGAAGCAAGCCTGAATCAAGTTTTATTTTTGACCCAGGTTGTTGACTAACTTACAACATGAACATGATACACATCATAGAAAAATCAATTAATTTTGTTAAACAATAATTTTATTTACTGGATTCGGGAGATTTTATTTTAAAATCGAAATTCGGGAGAAACTATGCGATTTCTGGAGTCTCCTGATCAAAACGGGAGAGGTGGGAACCCTTTGAACAATTTAATGAAACCAAATAAAAGACTCACTAATTTTCATTTCACATCACCGCTTATTGCGATAATTAATCTCATTCATTTATTAAGTGTCAATTATTTATTACATAAATTTATTTTTATTGACAGGGAGTGAAGCTGTACTAGGACCACAGACGCATAGCAGTCCGCCACCAATTGAGCAACGCGTTGGCAGACAACGTCTACGTCCTGGCTCGGGATTTTTGTCAGTACGCGTCACGACTGATGGTCCGACGCGTGTGCTACAAATTTTGGATATTAAAGAACGAGTAAGTTGGTATTAGTTGAGCTTGATAATTTAATGTGACTTCTAGAGGTTTTTGGGATTGGGAAAATTTTTGAAGAAAAAATGAGTAGGATTTGGAAGTAACTGATGACATTCCGCGTAATATGAGTACCAACAACAATAGGTTTGGGTGAAGTGATAATTCTATGATTTATTTACTAATTAATTGTTTATGGTTTAAACATCTTTATGTTGGTATTCATTTTACTCGCAATCGTGTACTCTGTTTATAGAAATGATTGATTTCTCTAAAAAATTAAAAAATAAATCTAGTATCTTAATTTATTTTTTTTTTTTTTATTGCAAGATATTAATGTGAATATTCACTAGAGAAAATTATCTTATTAATTCAACAGTTTAAGGCCATTCTCAGACAGTACTTCCCACTTTTTAGAAATATTCAATAGTCATAACATTATTTAAATTTTATTAATTAATTTCAAAAAAATTAAAGCATTAATTTAAAAAAGGACAACGTAGTCGTAATTTTGGCGAGATATAGATTTAAAAAAAAAATACTCACACTTGTTATCAATTAGGAATTAAATGAAAATTGGTAAATAAATTTTAGCTTACAAAATTTTAATATTCAAATTATAAAATTGACATAAAGATTTTACTGAAGTTTATTTTCCAAATTTGGTTCCTCCCAATTAATATCAATTGTAAGTATTTTTTTTTTTTAATTTATACCTCAGCGAAATTGGCCTTTTTTCAATTAACGCTTTAACTTTTTTTTAATTAAATATCCAAATTTTAATTCTGTCATTACAATTGAAAATCATCGCACATTTTAAAAAAGCAGGGGCGGGCAATGTCGAAGAATGGCTTCAAAATTTCGATAATTTATTAAAAAAAAAGTTAAAGCATTAATTGAAAAAAAGGGCAACGCAGTTACAATTTCACCAAGATCTTGATTTTTAAAAAAATTATTTACAGTTGATATCAATTAGGAGTTAAACGAAATTTGAAAAATAAATTTCAAAATTTTCATGTCATCATTATAATTTTGGAATGTCAAATTTTTTAAGTTAAAATTTATTTACCAAATTTCATTTAATTCCTAATTGATAACAACCGTCAGTAATTTTTTTAAAAATCTATATCAGGGAGATGTAACTGCATTGTCTTTTTTTCAATTAATGCTTTCATTTTTTTTAATTAATTAATAAAGTTTAAATATTGTTATAACAGTGCAAGATCATTGAATATTTTTAAAAAGTGGGAGAAGAGAGTACTGTCTGAGAATGCCTTTAATAAATTTTTTATTAAATATAAAAAAATAAAAAACCTCTAAAAATCGTAAACTAATAATTTAAAAAAAATAATTAATTTAATTACTCAATTTAATTTTCAGAAAAAGACATTTGCACTCTTAGAAGAAAGAGACTGGTCCCACATTGCCGTAGCCCAGCGACCAACGCAGGTAGAAGCCGACCGCACGTCATCCGAGCTGCAATTAACCATCGCCCTGCCTTCAGGACTCGGATTGTCCGTAGTATCCCGACGGCCCGTTGAAGAACTTCTCTTCGCTCGCATTGCTGGTATCGCCTTCGACCTGCTCCAGACCCCTTACAACTCGACCCTTAACCTCACGGTCTCTGATATTCAGATCGACAATCAGCTCTTTGAAGCCCAGTGCACCTCAGTCCTCTATATTTCCCGCACCTCCCGTACGGAAACTAACGACCGGCCAGCAATCGAAGTCTCTATGGAAAAACTTCCATCCAAGAATCAGAATGCCGAGATCTATAAGCATCTCATCGTAATGATCCGGCCGCTTTGCGTCCATCTAGAAGAACGATTGATCCTCAAACTCGCTGCCTTCTTAGGCACCAACCGCACCGACTTAGAAGCTCCCGTCGACGAAAATGATTTCAAAGCCCAGAGATTTATTTCCGAAGTATCAGCAGCCCACGCCAAACGATATTACTTCGGTCTTCTCAAGTTGGTACCCAGCCAAGTTAAACTAAGTGTCCTGACCACCACAAAATTACCTCGAAGTCTTCAGTCAATCAAACGTAAACTAGGATTGACGTTAATTAAATTCGAGGATGCCTCCATAGAGTTGGAACCGTTTGTAAAAAAGCATCCCTTTGAAAGCAGCCAGTTTTTGATTCACTCAATAATAAAACACTACAAAGATGAATTGAAATGGCAAGCGGCAGTTATTCTTGGAAGTGTTGATTTCCTGGGTAATCCTCTGGGTTTCGTAAATGATATCTCCGAAGGCATGTCCGGATTTATACGAGAAGGAAATGTCAAGACATTAATTAAAAATGTAACTCACGGATTATCAAATTCTACTGCTAAATTATCTGAGTCTCTATCCGATGGACTGGGACGCGTTACAATGGACGAGGGTCACGAAGAAACGCGCCAGAGAATACGTTCCCAAACAGTTCACAGTGGCGATCATTTTGTTGCGGGTCTAAAAGGTCTAGGCTTTGGAGTCCTCGGTGGATTGACCAGCGTCGTAAGACAGACCTACGACGGCGCCGCAAATGAAGGATTTCCCGGATTTATTGCCGGTTTTGGCAAAGGAATCGTTGGTACTTTTACAAAACCCGTTGTTGGAGTTTTAGACTTTGCAACAGAAGCTGCTACTGCTATCAGAGAGTCCAGCAGAAGTGCTCACAGGACTATTCCTAAAAGACAGCGGTTACCTCGAGTTGCCAGCGGACCTGCTGGACTCTTACCGCCGTACAATCCGCAGCAAGCTGAAGGACAAGAGTTTCTTTACAGCATTAATGAGAGAAATTACAATGAATTGTTTGTCGCGTGGGAAAGTTTGTGCGGTGGGCAAGAAAATTTGAAAGTACTGGTGTCTAATGAACGAGTGAGAATTATTTGTGGGAGTAGCAAGACTGTGGTCACTGAAGTTGGACTTGCGGATCTGGTACAGTGTCAGGAGACGAAGAAAATAGAATCCAATGGATCGGTAATTTATTACATTGAGCTGACTTCAAGAATTGACTCGGGTTTGATTAATTTTGATGCTCCTGAGGTACTGAGACGACCAAAAGTTAGATGTGACACTGATGAAATTGCCAAGTGGGTGTCCCAACAAATAAATTACGCTAAAGGAATGCACGAAGAGAAAAGTCTTACGCTCATGTCATCTGATAATATGCTCGATGATATTTATTATTATAAGTAAATTATTTATTTTTCAATACATACGTAACTAATTTATAATTAATAATAAATATTAACTTTAGTAAATAAATAAATAAATAAATAAATATATATATATATATATATTTAGTAGGGCTGTGAATTAGAATAGTCCAAAGGAAAATAAATTAAATTATTTTAATAATTAATTTATTATAATTGATTATTGTAAATAATCATGGATAATTTTTTTTTTATTTAGTTACATTAATTGAAAGCATACTTAACATAATGCATTAATATAAATATTTTTTTTTATTCTTATAATATTAATACTGACACCAAATAATAATGTTTAGTTACCGGATTATTAGTTGTCTGTAAATAAACAAAGAAAACTATAAATGTAAATATACAAATATTTTTTTGTTTATTGATAAAATTACTAATAATAATAATAAACTGTAAATAATTAATATTACGAAATTTTTGTAAGAAAAATGTAAATAAAGTTAACATTCAAAATAAAGATATTTTTTTTTGTTTAAAGTTAATGAGAGAAAGACTCAAGACATCTTTACTCAAATCAGTGATAATTTTATTCTGCTTAAAAAATATTTCAATTATTTAAGGATAAATAAATTGATGGATTTATTTTTGAAAATTTTTTTTAAACCCTTATAAAATCAGTAAAAATTTTTATAGAATTTATCGTTATCTAAAAAAATTTTTGATTCCCGTGAAAAAATTTTCTGATCAAGCCTTATATGACCTGATATGGCCATATTAAAAAATTTTATATATCCATATCTGACCTGATATGATCTGATATGCCTATTAGGGTGTTTCAAAAAAAAAAATTTTTTTTTTTATGGTGTCTAAAAATTGAAAGTATAACTAAAAATAAAAATTTTGGTACCAATCCGGACTCTTAATAGTAATATTAAGGTTTACCTCAATCCATTTTTCGATTTTCCATTTAAATAAACACGGGAAAAAAAATTTTGTATTTTTTAGAATTTTCTAGCTCACAAACCAATCGACGAATTTTTATGCCCAGTAACTGTTTTTGTAAGAAATTGAACGCTCTACAAAAAAATTCTTATCATTTTTTGATAAATCCCACTGTTCGGAAGTTATTTAAGCTTCAAGTCAAATTTATAGTAAATTTTGAGATTTTTTTACTTTTCCGGCGAAAGCATCAGTCTTATCAAAAAATATCATAAGAAGATTTTTGTAGATAATTTTATTCCTTACAAATTATTACCAACAAAATTTTTCGAAATTCTGCATTGTTTACAAGTTATTTGCATTTCAATGTCAAGCTCTTAAAATCAATCAGAAATCTATTTTTTCAAGAACAAAATTTTCCTTATTCTCTTAACAATAATATAGATATATCTATATATAGATTATAAAAGAACCGTCTTTGAAGAAAAATTAATCGCAAACTATTATTTTTAACTTTTGCTGTGAAATTGTCTGCAAATTCGGGCAGCAGATTTCAGGTAATTTTAACATCAAATTACCGTCAATTTCAAGGTAAAGAGGATATTAGGGCCGTTATTTCACTCTATACGGCAAGAAATTTTTTTAACGATTCGAGAAATCAAAATGTTCGTGCACCAAGTAATTCACTATCTTGAAATTTTTATTCTGAATAAAAATTTTTTTTCCAAAACTCCACATATTTTTATGCTTAAATTGAACAACTTTCACTTATTTTGAGAAGTTTATTTCTTAAAATGAGAGATATTTTTTTGAAGAGAGATGTGTTAGTTTTTTATAGTAATAAGTATTGTATTTTTTGTTTGAAGACAATAAAAAGTCTCGTAATAAGCACTGTTCGTTTAACACAAGAATTATCTAATGCTCCAACCAAAAAAAAAAAAAAGTTGCTTAAACCGCGAAAAAAACTTTTGGGAGAAAAGATAAATATAGTGGAGAGAAAGTTGTGGTGCTAGGAAACAACAGCGGGAGTAGTTCGACGCTCGCCACGAGATCGCGCCCAGCCGCTGTAGTGTCCCTGGAAAGATATTTATCTCAGAAGTGTTATATTCCAAACTTGAAAACCATTTTGGTATCAGTACACTTCTGTCATTTGACGAAATGATAAGTCCTTTTTTCGATCGTGTTATAGTATAACCTATATTACATCAAGAAATTAATATTCATTATTAATGGCTCAATAAATAATTTGTCTTTGAAATTAAACTTTAACTTTCAAAAAAAAATAATTCTAATTAAAACTCTATAGAGTCTTTACTTAATTAAAACCATGAGAGTGATATTTTTGTAAAGCAATACTATTAAGTATTTCATTCAATATAATTTTTTATACCCCAGGCAGTTACTACGTTCTATAATAATCCTGAATTTTCTCTGAGTGTATATATATTTGAAATTCTAACTTCCTCTCTTGGTGATGTAGCCACAGCTTTTAGTATAATTGGCGCCATTGAAATTTGTTCTGGTTTCTGAAACACAATTTGAAAAAAAAAAAAAAAATTATGAATTACAAAATATACATATATATTCAATATTCAATTGTCCGTTGAATCCATTTTGTGAATGATGGTCGAAGACTTAATTTAACAGAAAATTATTTAAGCTTTTAAATGTCTCCCAAGAAAACGCCATTTAACTTCTGATTATCAAAATCTATTATGGCTGATTCAAATTTTTCAACAACTGAGCACCCGGAAATTTAATTTCATTGGTCAGTTTTCCGTACTTGAAATTTCTCAAGGGTATTGAATGAAAGAAAACATAATAAATGTAATAAATAAAATAAAATGAAGACGTTGAATAAATTGTTCATAGAACTACTTCCGCTGCTGTTGGCTTGCATCAAGACTTAAACTAAGAGAATAATTTTTTGGGAGAAATGATAAATATGGTGGAGAGGAAGTTATGGTGCTAAGCAGCAGCAGCGGGAGTAGTTCAGTGCTCGCCACTAGATCGCGCCCACAGCTTGTAAGTATCCCTGGTAAGAAACTTATTTAAGAGTTATTATATTTCCAACTTGAAGCATTTATTGGAATTTTTACCCGCTATAAATTAGCACAATGACGCTAACCCTTTTTTGATAGTAATACAGGGGTATCCCGTATTACCCTGATTAAAAAAAGGGATTTAAAACGATTTGCAATGTTAAATTCCCATAAGAAGAGGGATTCCAAAGTATTCAAGGTATTCAAAAGTATTGAAAAGTATTTAAAATTTTTTATTTCGAATCATTTTAAATCCCTTTTTTTAATCAGGGTACACTATGACATAAAAGTTTCCTTGAATAATTTTTGTCAAAGTACAAAGAAAAAATACGTGTTAAGGAAATAAATTATTTTTCTAAATATGGATTCATTTAACTGTCAAATAGATATTCTGTCGTTTTAAAATAATATTCAATTATTATTAATAATTTAGCATCTAAGGCTAACTAATATATTTCATTATGACTATACTTTATAAGCTCTAATACAGGCAGTCAATTTGATTTTATGCTTGCTACTTATCACGTAATTCTCTTTACTTAATATTTTGTAGTTTCTAATATTTTGTTTTATTGGTGGATTATAAAACAGTTCATTAAAACAATCAAATATATGATTGGCAATAGGCAATCAAATCATTTTGTTGTTTGAAGACAATTTGTTTTTCAGGATACTTTCGTCATACCAGTCGCACCTGTGCGAAAAAATACATTTGACTATTTTTTGGAGCAAAATTAAACTTTCTAGTTTAGTGTAAAGAAAAAAAAAAAACTGTCCTTGAAACTTTTATTGTACATTTTTCTTTTTTTTTCTTTGCACTGCTCTTTTTTTTTTGTAACTTTACAAAAAATGTATTGGAAGCTATTTTTATTTTCCACGATCAAATGAGCAAAAGAGTCGTGCACTTTTGGATTTACCAAACTTTTTTACACTTTATATAATTTTATAAATTTAGCGGAATTATAATTTTAATTGAAAAAAAAAAAAATATTTTCCACAAGTGGATTAAAAAATTTTAATAAATTTTTAATTTTAATAAAAATAACTAAAAATTTAATACGTTTTTTTTTCTGTTTATTAAGAATAGGATCATTAAAAAAATAAATTTTTTATTTTAAAATTAATTTATGCAAATTTCATTTTATCATTAAAGTGATAATTCATGATAACATAAATTTTACACCTTTGTATACCCATATAATTTTGTTTATATCTCGAACCACTAGATGGCTTGAAAATGATAGAATAATAATATATATATTTTTAACATTTACTACGCGTACATACAAAGATATTATTTGAAAGGTTTCAAGGTTCGATACAATTTAATTACACGTGTATTCAGAGCGTATATATTATTAATAATAAGAATTAAAGAAAGTTATTTAAAAGTTTAAAAAACAAGAATTAAAATATAAAATACCCTCATATAAAAAATATATAATATATATTCTATATTGATCTGTACACCAGCCTAGAAAGTTAAGAAAAATATAATAAAATGTTAGACCATAATCAGTTGGACGAAGTAAATTCAGTTAATTTTGAAGCCGCTACATTGAGAATAACTAATAAAGTCGATGATAATAATGGTAAATTATGAGTATATAAAAATATCACTAATTTATAATTCATAAACATTTTTTTTTTACACCTGTCAAATTGTCATATGTCAGTTTGACAGCTCGTGATAAAAAAATTATAATAATTTTATCGCCGGTTGATATTACAGATAAAAATACGCGGGATGATTTGAGTAATGAAAAAAATGAAATTAAAAAAGATAATGCCCATGTTGTGAGTATTCCATATAAAAATATTGATGTCCACACTTTTTTTTCTGACCGCGATGAAGTTGTTGAACGAGCTATCAAAGAGTGTCGGGAAACTTTGGCTACTGATCAAAATGATGAAATTATTGGCACTTGGCTACTAACTGAGTAATTATAATACCCAGTAATTCAATAAATCAATTACGGGGAGAAACGGGTCTGAAATACCCAAAAAAAGAGTAAATTTTTGTAGCTTTTTTTTAGAGTACCTTCTTTATTATAATTCTTAAAATTTGTGACGTTATTAAACATCATGCTCAGAATATTCTGCTAAATTTTCATAAAAAAAAATTGAAAAACAAGCCAATGGTAGTAGGGAGAGACGAGTCACTTTAAAAA
This sequence comes from Microplitis demolitor, assembly GCF_026212275.2. Lineage (NCBI taxonomy): Eukaryota > Metazoa > Arthropoda > Insecta > Hymenoptera > Braconidae > Microplitis > Microplitis demolitor. Next base: position 14,302,557 of record NC_068553.1, read on the forward strand.
AAGAATTCTCCAATAGGCAGAATAACTCATGATTGCTTCATCTGAAATCAAAAAACCAAAAAGATTTCTTTAGTACACAAAGTTATCTTAGATTTGAACGAAGGATTTTTTTTTTCAATAACTACTTATTTTTTAATCAAAAAAAGGAAGAATTTTTGGCAAAAATCAATTTTTTGATTGCACCTTTACCAAAAATTCAAAAATGAACATTTTGTTTATTCCTTCGTTCAAATCCAAGATAAACTTATGTACTAAAGAAATCTTTTTGGTTTTTTGATTTTAGATGAGGCAGTCATGAATTTTCCTAGAGATTTTTTTTTTTAAGTGACTCGTCTCTCCCCACTACCACTGGCTTATTTTTTAATATTTTTTTATGAAAATTTATCAGAATATTTTTGAAATGATTCTTAATAATGTCGCAAATTGTAAGAATTTTAATAAAGAAGCTACTCTGAAAAAAAAATCACAAAAATATGCTCTTTTTTTTATATCTCAAACCCGCTTTCCCCCTTAATTTTTTTAAATTAATTAATTAACTAAATAATTACTTTTTTTTAGAATAAGTCTTTGGGATACTGAAAAAGAACGAGTTGTCTTATTAACTAAAAATGCACTTTACACAATAAAATATGACTTCATATCACTTAAATTATTAGAATTCGATCGAGTACCGATGATTGAAGTTGACACGATCGCTTATGGAGAATTGGAGTATCCAAAAACATCAATTGCACCGTATGTTATCTTTTTTTTTTAACTTCTTCAGAAATTTTAATCAGTTAAAATAAAGTTACGATTATAATTTAAATCTATAAATTATTATTGGTGAATTATTTGTGAGATAAAAATGGTATTTTATTTCATTTAAAATTTTAAAATAATATTTAGGCGATTGAATGGTCTTGCTGAAGGTGTGTCATCGGTGATACATTGTGCAGTACGTCAACAATGGTCATCTTTGGCTTCGAGATCAGATATTAAATTTGAACCTAGGTATTTTTTATACAAAAAAAAAAATTGTTTCTTTACACCTTAGCAAAATTTTTTTTTTTAATTGTTAATCTTTGGATTTTTTTTAATAGTTTTTCTAATAGTAATTCATTTTTACTTATATTTATTATTAAATGAAAAATTAATATTTTAGTGGAATAGTTTTTTTTTTTTTTTTAATTAACTTATGTATACTTTTTTTTTTTTTTTTTTTTTTTTTTTTTAATTGAAATAGAGTAAATATGGGTATAGCGATAGAAAGTACAAGGCTGTATTCATAAAAATGCTGTCAATAATTAATGAAAGTTACCTCGCCTTTCTTACCGTTAATGTAAAGCTTAATTAAAATAAAAAAATAGAATTTTTTAAATAATAAAACAATATTTACATAAAATGAACGGTAATCAATAGAAAAATTTAAAGTACATAGGGAAGATCGGAGTGTTACAGCCTCCTGGGGCACAGAGGCCCTTTCAAAAATTTGGTAAAAATTTTTTTTTTCACTTTCCGTCGAATCATGTTATCTCTGATGTTTTAAAGATATTTTAAGCTGACCTGCGATATCTAGGTCTCCCCTACCCGGAGATTTTATAAGGTTGGAGTATAATACTAAGTACCCTAACGATTTTAAATTATTGAGTATCAAATACTAAGAATGGTCAAAGTAAATTATAAATATATTAATTAAGCCATGAAACATAGATTGCTAATTATTAAACAAATAGTATATTATAAAATTACATAAATATCAGAGAATTTTTTTCAATTAAATATCAAATACTTCATCTTTTGGATTAATTATTAGTTGGATATATTTTTCATCAGCAAGAAGAAATAACAGACTTACTAACACACTTTTCATTCTTAACTATTTTATTCTAATTAATCACAGATGCATTTTTTATTTTGAATTTAATCTAACTAAGTATTTGAGTTTTTAACCCTGCCTTTTTGTTAAGTTAAATGATTTTTTTGATGCACTGTTTAATTATCCATTTTTCAAAAAATTAAAAATTCAAATACTTTTAATTACCCATTATTAAAAAGTAAAAAAATTGAAATACTTATTCCCCATTTTACAAAAAATTAAAATATTCTCAATTGACAATTTTAGACAAAATAATTAATTAAGATAATTTACTTTCATTTCCCATTTTTAAAAAAATTATTAATTAAAATCATTTCAATAATTAATTTTTTGAATAATAGTAATTGTAATTTTTTTTATTGAAAAATTTGTAACTCTGCTATTGAATCAATAAATAAATAAAAACGTGAGATATTAACGTTTACTTTTGACAATCGTCGTAACTGAAATTACTAAATGAAAAATATCTGTAAGTACAGCTATTAATTTGATAAAAACAAATTAATAGTTACAATTACTATTACATTGATACTATTGAGTGATTAAAAATTTCTTCTACGCAACAAATTGTTACATGTCATTACATTATCAAGCTTAAAATACAAACTGCAATAATACCCGCATTTAGTAGGCATGAATTTTTTAAGATTTTATTTCTATTACAGTATTTTAAATTAATTTTATTATTTTTATAAGAAATTTTGTTGTTTGTTTAAATTTATTATCGAATAATTATTAGAATAAATTTGGCTTTTAATAAAATTTAATATTTATGTACCCTATTAAGCAGTTTTTTTTTAACATATATGATCGATTTGTCTTATATATTTTTATATATCGTTTTTAAAAAAATTTTATTTAAAGCCTTATCATATTTTCTAAAAATTGTATTTTTTTTTTTTTTTTGATGTTATTTATTTATTTAATTAATAAAATAAACCGTAAAATTGTTTATTATTTAGAAAAAGGAACATGTTTGGTGTAAAAATAATGTGGAACAAAGGCAAACCCTTATCATTAGATAAGAAATGGAATCCATTTGCTAAACGTATTCCATGGATTACATTCACGAGTCACCCACTATACTGGCATAAAAGTAAATTACCAAATTATTTAAATCAATTTATCTGAAATAATTAAAACAAAATTTTTTTCTTATACTTTTAGGCACAAGTGAGGAACAAAAACGATTCGACGTTGATGATTTTCATGACGCATTAATGACTCATTTTAATATTCAGTGTGAATTTACTAAGGAACAGATAATTATTGAAAATTATTTGGGCTTAGGTGCAATTCTACACAATCGCAATTCCTTGGGATTTTTTAAAGTACGCGGTAAAGTTAGCTTTTAATCAGCCAATAATTTAAAAGCACTGGTCATTATAACTTTATATACTATTAACTAAATTAAATTACCAATAATACTATTCATCAAATATATATGATACCAAATATTTAATTTAAGAGACTGGTGCTTTTTAATATAAATTTATATCTTGATATCTATATATTTGCAATCTTAACTTAAAATAATCATATGCCTAATTAAATTTACAACATACATATAATATATGATAAATATTTGTGCTTTTAAAATTTATTATGAGAAATTTTAAAGTTTATGTTGATGTTATTTCTTTAATAAAACATATATTTAATTGATTTATTTATTTTTTTATTTACATATTTAATTAATTAATAATAATTTACTCCAGTGATTACATATTAATTAGTATATTACACATCAAAAGAGGGTATTACACACAAGGGAAGTAAGATCATAATAATTGAAAAAAATATCAAAAACTCTCTCGTAATTAAATTGTTGATTTTTAATTGAATTCATATTCATATTCTTGAATTAACAAAAAAAAAATTTTCATTAAAAAAAAAAACCTTACATTTTTAAACTTTTGCTGTTCAAAAACGAATGATCAAAAATGAATTGATAGCTTTTTTTACTTATAGCCAAAAAAAAGATCTTTAAAATGAATAACACCAATTTCATCGATTTTAAATTTTTTTAAATTGATATTAACGATTTTTATACAATAAAAAAGACCGAATAGAGAAGGGAAAAGAGTTTAAGATACAAAAGAAGAGTATATTTTTGTGATTTTTTTTTTTTTCAGAGTACCTTCGTTATTAAAATTCTCAAAATTTGTGATATTAAATATCATTTCAAGAATATTCTGCTAAATTTTCATAAAAAAATATTGAAAAATATGCCAGTGGTAGTGGGGAGAGACAAGCCACTTTAAAATAAAATTCTCCATGCGATAAGCAGGATAATTCATGACTGCCTCATCTGAAATCAAAAAACCAAAAAGATTTCTTTAGTACATAAGCTTATCTTGGATTTGAACAAAGTAATAAACAAAATATTCATTTTTTAATTTTTGGTAAAGGTGCAATCAAAAAACTCTGATTTTTGCCAAAAATTCTTCCTTTCGTTTAATTAAAAAATAAGTAGGTATTGAAAAAAAAATCCTTTGTTCAAATATAAGATAAACTTATGTACTAAAGAAATCTTTTTGGTTTTTTGATTTCAGAGGAGGCAGTCATGAGTTATCCTGCCTACGGCATGGAGACTTATTTTTTGAGGTGACTCGTCTCTCCCCACTACCACTGGCTTGTTTTTCAATATTTTTTTATGAAAATTTAGCAGAATATTCTTGAAATGATGCTTAATAGTGTCACAAATTTTAAGAATTTTAATAAACAAGGTACTGTGAAAAAAAAAATCTCAAAAATATGATCTTTTTTTTTATCTCAGTCCTTTTTTCTTCCTTAATGAATTACTTTTAATCTTACCATAGTTTATTGAAATCCATGAGTATATTTAGAATATAACGCAGCATAAAAAATACATAAAATCAGGACTAACAACAAAATTAAATTATAATTAAACTTTCCACATGCTTCGCTTTACCCGCATATTTCGTGTTGCTCAAAAATTCGTGCTAATTTAAAAAGAAATACAAAATTTATAAAAAAAATCAAAGTTTAATTTTTACAAAATTTTTAAGTTTCAGTCAAATTTACCTAAATAATTTAACTATAATATATATAATAGTATAACTAAAATTCATTACAGCATTCTTATTTTATAGTCTAATATCAGATTTAAACTTTTGAATAAAAAATTAAATAAAAATTAGATTCCTAGAAAAATAAATAAGTAGCAATTAAAGAACATATTACCACTTGAGGTAATTTAAACATCTGCCTGCAATTTGTCTCCAAAATATAATTACCCAGACATTTAAATTTAATTTACCATAGTACTAATTTTAAGACTTAAAATTTAAATCCACCCTTCGGCGCCAGTGTCTAGACTTTAATGACCATATTTCCCTCATTACATACCCTACCTTCTCTACCCTCAGCGCTCTACTTATTCATTCGTATCCATAAGTTCATACAGCTCACACTCATTCTTCATTCAAACAGTTCGCAGTTAATAGTCAACAGTTCAGTGTCAGTGGTGTAAAATAAATTTTCAAAAATGTTAACTGACTTAATAATTTTTTTGTGCTTGTTATCAAGTTTTAAATTTACTTATCAAGTGGCAATATCAAGAGACTTATCAAAATCGAGCAGAGATTCCTTTCCGGAACCTAAACACACTCAAGAAATTGAAGATAACTCCAAATGGTTACTTCCCGATCTTCCTTATAAAATAAATCGCACGGACGTATTGCACGACTCATCAGGAATATTTTTGAACAGCATTTATTCCTACATTGTCGAAGAATTACCAGAAGATGGATTCATACCGGAAACATTGAACATGTATGATATTGATAAATTACAAAAAAGCAACATGTTGATTACTTTCCAGCCTAAATTATATCATGAGAATCAAAAGATTCATCAATTTTACAACAGAATAAACAAGTTTTGGTTTGATGTTACAAGAAAATTAATAAAAATAAATAATGAACGAATTATTGCCGCCGAGTTACGAATTTATCGTAACAGTTCATTAGCTAAAATAAGAGGATCCAAAATATCGATCAGTGCTTATTGTGTTGATTTTTATAAAAGAAAGACATCAATAAAAAACAACATTTCTGTTATCGTTGATGATGATTACAGCGGATGGGTACGATTTAATTTAACTGATTGTTTTAAATACTGGACAAAGTACCCGCAAGACAATGAGGGTGTACAATTGACTGCTACGCTGATTGATGATGATACAAATGCTGGTAAAATTAGATTCAAAGATTTGGGAATGTCGGGATTTTCGAGAATTCAGGAGAGACGTCCATTTTTAATCGGATATTTCAAGGACAATAGGAAGATTAATTTCTATAGGGAAATGAAAAAAAAAAATATGTTTACGACTTATAGTAATAATAATAATAATAATGAGGCAGATGGAAAAAATAGTCCTGGATGTAATTTAAAATCGAAGTTTGTTGATCTTGATCAGAGTGATAAGTTTTGGGTTATTGCTCCTAGAAAATACTACACTAATTACTGTGCTGGAAGCTGCGGATATTTAAGAGTTAATAATTATTATGGATATAATTATAACTGGAGAAATAATTATCAAAGATCCACAGAAACTTGCAGGCCACGAAGATGGAAGGGAAAACCATTTTTTTATTATATTAATACTAGTAATTATGTTTTGAAGTATATTTATGATAATGTGGCTAGCTGTGAATGTCAATAATTTTTTATATATTTGTTTTAATTGTATACTTATTTATAAGAATTTATTCTGATGTATTGGAAAAATAAAAATTTATTTAAATGCAAAAAAAAATTATTTAGAAATTAAGCTTTATTTTTTAATTAAAGGGATATGTGAAAAAAAAACTTTTAAAAAATTAATATTTTATTAAAAATAAAAATATGAAGACAACAACAAATATTAATACTGATTAAATAATAAATTGATATAAAATGTTGACATCAGACCACCAGTTTAATAGCAGCAACCCCTAAGTTTTTTAAATTTGTTATGGGGATGAGTCATCACTTTTGTAATATATTAATAATTTAATTTCACTTCGATTTATTCATTCTTTTGTATAATTAAACTACTTTATTAATAAAATGTCAAAACAAAAATTCTATTGTTTGAACTTAGCGCTGTGTAAAAATAATCGCTGTAGAGATTTTTAATTTGAAAGATGTTCTCGTGTAGAGATGGATAGACGCGAAAATAATCGTTTGTAGAGTTGTTGCGATGTAAAAATTTATCTGTAGAGTTGACTTGTGTAGAGAAAAACTTTGTGAGATTTTATAATATAAAGAAATTTTCTGTAGGGATGCACCACACCCATTAGGAAAGTAATTTAATATTTTTATAAAAATATTGCTGTAGTTTTAAACAAACAAAAAATAAAATTTTCAACTGTTGAATGAACTTTCTAATTGATTAGATAATTGGATCTATTTTTTTTTGTTTCTGAAAAAAAGAATTGCACAGTTATTTGACAGGAAATGATTAGTAAAATTTCTAGAAACCAGAATTCATAAAATTATTTTATGATGAAATTTTTTATAAAAATTTTTAAAAAATGATTATTAATTTTTTCAAGCCATTTAAAATCCAAGTATTAAATTTTAGTATAATAGATAATTTTGCAAGATTTTTAACGCTAAATTTAAAATAGTAGAAAAATAATTTTATTTATATTTTATATCTCTAGATGATTTAAATTTCAAGAAATTAGTTTTTAATTTTAAAGAAAATTTTCAACAGCGCTTAAAAATACATGGAGTCGTACTTATCCATAATTACGCAAAGTCTTTATCATTATTTCCGTAACTTAAGTAATTTAGGCGGTAATAAGTTTTAAAGAATCCAATGAATTCTTTTATTTACTCAATTCTTTTTTTTTTTTTTTTTTTTTTTTTTTTACAAAACTTCAAATCAAAATTGTAGTTCAACTGTTGAAGATAAGACAAAAATTAATATAAATAATTTTGTAAAAAATTAACTACGTTATGAAACTTATTTCTATGAATTTGATAGTTGAGACGTTTTAAATTTCAAAATTTTTTAAAAATTTGTATTCAAGGCACTCTCAGACAGTGCCCCACATTTTTTAAAAATATGCAATGACTCTCAATTATCATAACCGTATTAAAATTTTATTAATTAATTAAAAAAAAAAAATTACTTACAACTATTACAAAATTTGAAAATTCGAATTTCAAAATTCGATTATTCGACATTAAGATTTTCTTGAAATTTTTTTAAAAAATTTCGATTAACTCCCAATTGATATCAATTCTATGTAATTTTTTTTTTTAATCTATAAGTGACGAAATCGTTGTTTTTTCAATTAATGGTTTAATTATTTTTTAATTATTAATTGATAAAATATTGATACGCTTATGACAATTAAAGTCATTGAATATTTTTAAAAAGAGGGCGGGGCACTTTCTGAGAATAACTTTAACAATAAATTTTTACATAGAAATTTTAATAGTTAATAAAAAAAAATCTTTTTTAATTAAATAAAAAAATTGTAAAATATTTAATTATTATCAGGGTAGATGATTTAGCAACGTTGACAGAATTTCCACGAGATAAAAAATCACCGAAAAAACAATTCGTACAATTTACGTCATAAAAAATTTCTATTAATATTTTAACAGTAATTGATCATTTCTTTCAGCTAAATTGTTTAATAACTTTAATGACGCATCATAGTCATTTTATGATCTAAAAAACATGCTATAAATTTTTATCAAACGTTACTCGTCATTAAGTATTTCAAAATAGCATAAGTGTTTCGTTGCAATAAAAAGTCTCCGTTGATTACTAAATAAAAAATGTACAAACCAATAATTATTTTATTGACTATTTTGTCAAAAATTAAAGTGACATTTTCAGATAATTTAAATCTACAAAAATTATCAAATGAAATAAATTGTCCAAAAAATTTATCTCTAGACCGGATGAATATTAGAAGAATGTCTAGAGAATCGTCATTTATTTTTTCATTGAAGCATTATGAAAACAGTAATAACGACGATACTGTTTCGACTTTTATGGCCAAGCATCCGGACAATCATTTCTGTAAGCCGGATTATGTGGACTACATGTGGTTTAATACTAAAGGAAATAAAAATTTAATTTTCGCTGAATTACATCTGTATCGCGAATTTTCTTACGCTGAAATAGATTATTATCGATCATTGAACGTAACTATATATCGAGTGATCGAAGATTATAAAAGTGTTTATGTTAATTCAGTCAAAATGCCAGAGAATTATGTCGGATGGTTTAAAATTAATATTACTGATGGTTACAAATATTGGAGTGAAAATCCGGAAAGAAATAGAGGTATTAATGTGACTATAATAACTGATGGAAAAGAATTAATCCACGCTAGACCGGAACAAGTAGGGATCGTGGGTTTTGATGATGACGAAACTGAGAAACATCCATTTATGGTTGCCCATTTTAAAAATCAAGTTCATGATAATTTTGAGACAGAAATTTTCGATAGAATGGATTTCCATTAATGTTCATGTATAATTTAATTACTTTTTTTTCTTTTTGGCTATCATCCCAATTTGGCCACGTGCCAGAATTCAATTACTTATGAGTAAAGATTGTAGTTATTTTAATTTGTTGTTCAATAAAAATATTTTTTTAACTTTTTAAAAAGAGTGGCATTTTTACTCGATTACAATTCATGGTGACCACAGATTTTGGAAACTTGAATTCCCTGACTTTTCCAGGTGCTCCAGTCAATTAACTAAAAAATTCCCTGACCATATGCAGTAATATTAAATCATTGGAAATATTTATTTAACTCAAAATAAAATTATTTAAGTCAGTTCAATAAATAATCAATCGTTGTCGTTAAATGAAATTTTATTTTATTATTTGTCAATGTTCAGGTTTTTTTTTATTTATTAAATGAATGATTTTTTATTTTTTAATTTAAATCTATGTTTTTCTATAACTTACTCTATAATAAAATATAAATTAATTTTTCATTTTCACTAGAATAAATTTCAAAAATAAGAACGTTTTATGGAATGTTAATAAAATATCAATCAAGTACGCGAATAATAAATATAGTGAAACTTATTAGTTCACTACTTATGTATACTTTTAATGTTTTTGGTTTTTCAACTTGTCAATATGCATGTTAATAGCTTGAAGATCCTGACGATTGGTTTCTACTAAGACTTTTTTTTCCAACAGCCTTTTTAATTCTAACTGCTTCATTTTTTCGTTATTGGAATTAGTTTCTACTAATTTTTTTTCAAGACAGTATTACAATTGTATTCGCGCCGCGCCAATTTTTGAACAGTTTTGACAGAAAAAAAAATTCATCGGATTTTTTTAATCAAATAATAAGAAAGTAAAAATTTTTTCAACTTTGTGACGAAACTCCCAGACTTTTCCCTGATTTTTCCAGTATATTCATAATTCCTTGACATTTCCAGGTTTTACAGAAATGTGGCCACCATGTAACATCAATTATAACGACTAATTTTTCAAGGAATAGTTTTATAACTAAAAAAAAAAAAAAAATACGCAGAGAAAATCCCGAGAAATGAATTTATAAAAAATAAAAATTTTTTATTAATTTTGCATTTTTTGTGTGATGAAATATACAAATAATTTAGGATATCGATCATAAATATTGTAATTGATCAATTTACTTAAACATATCATTTTATAAATATTTAAACATAAAAAATAATTTATTATAACTATGAATTACAAACTTTTACGCTATTAAAAATTACACTTATTTTTTTACTCCACTTCAAATAAAAACTATTTTTAATTATCAACTAAAAATACTTACTTTTTTTTTTGTCTCTTAGCAGCCTTTTTTTCTCTTTTCTGATCACTGTCGCCTTTACTTCTATTGATATCATCAGAATTAGCTTCAATAGAACTAATACTGATGGGTGTGAGCGGCACAATGGGGACTTTATTTAACCTATTTACCTTCGGTGTGCTTGTATCCCGCTTACGCTGATTAAATTCTTGTCTTCGAGGTGAAATTCGTGCATTAGAACTATCAAGAGGGACTCCTTTGAAACTCAATCTGGTCTGTCGTTTATCGGGTTGATTTTTTATAGACTTAGCTCCAGGTGACTTGGCGATTGCAGGTCTGGGTGTTTTATTAACACTCGGTGATTTTTTACCTTTTCCAGGTTTAGTTCCTATAGATACATTTTTTTTAGTTACTTTCTTTTTACTTATTTCATTATTTTCAACAGCAGTTTCATTCTCTGAGTTTTCAAAAGAATCTTTGCCTTCACTATTTTCAGTAACTTGATTTTTTTTCGCGTTTTTTCCTTTTGTAATGACACGTTTCTTGGCACGTTTTCGTTTTCCTGGTTGTTGAACCTCTTCCTCAGATTCTTCATCACTGATTGCAGAGTCATCTAATCCTAAGTCCTGAATAAAAAAAAATAATCACGATATAAAATGAAATAATTGAATAAAAATGTATCGATAAGTATTGAAAATTTAAAAATTTACAGGAAAATCTTGATAATTTTCATGAATTTCTTCTGGCTTCCATACAAACACTGGATGATCTTTTTCTACAATCAACTGATAAGCTTCTTCTAGACTGTGTCGTTTAAAACCTTTTGCAAATCTAGACATTTTCAATAAGAGATCTTCACCTGCTTCCTTATTTAAATTTGTGTTTACTTTTATTAAATGTGGTCGCACTTCACCTGAGTCGTAGAAGATATGTAGTGCTAAATTATGCTTGCAGTCTAGTTCATTGTTATGTACTGATAATAAATCTATATAAATGTACAAATAGCCGAGAGACCCTTCGACTCTGATATTTTTTACTGTTGAAGTAGATTTCTGAAATCAAATTTGTTTAAATTGTTAATTAATTACTAAATTAATTAAGGGGGAAAAGGGGTCTGAGATACAAAAAACAGAGTATATTTTTGTGATTTTTTTTTTCAGAGTACCTTCTTTATGAAATTTTTAAAATTTGTGACATCATTAAGCATCATGCTAAGAATATTCTGCTAAATTTTCATAAAAAAATATTGAAAAACAAACCAGTGGTAGTGGGGAGAGACGAGTCACTTTAAAAAAAAATTCTCCATGTAGTAGGCAGGATAACTCATGACTGCCTCATCTGAAATCAAAAAACCAAAAAGATTTTTTGAGTACATAAGTTTATCTTAGATTTGAACCAAGGATTTTTTTTCAATACCTACTTATTTTTTAATTAAACGAAAGGAAGAATTTTTGGCAAAAATCAGAGTTTTTTGATTGCACCTTTACTAAAAATTCAAAAATAAATATTTTGTTTATTCCTTCGTTCAAATCCAAGATAAATTTACGTACTAAAGAAATCTTTTTGGTTTCTTGATTTTAGATAAGGCAGTCATGAGTTATCCTGACTACCGCATGAAGACTTTTTTTTAAAGTGACTCGTCTCTCCCCACTACCACTGGCTTATTTTTTAATATTTTTTTATGAAAATTTAGCAGAATGTTCTTGAAATGATGCTTAATAATATCACAAATTTTAAGAATTTTAATAAAAGAAGTACTCGGAAAAAAAAAAAATCACAAAATTATGCTCTTTTTTTTTGTATTTCAGACCCTTTTTCTCCATGAGCTCCGTTATAAGGCACTTTAATGTCAATTTAAAAATAAAAAATAAATTATTTTTTAATTTTTGAACCCTGTGTAAAAATTAAAAACTCTTGAGTTAATAATTAATGATAAATGTTTTATTTTTTTCTGGGTCTGTCATATTCATTTTAAAACGAACGATAATAATCTTCAATTCGTTTAATAATTACGGTGTATTTAAAAAAATAATTGTATGAAACATACTTTGAGAGCTTCAACTTGTTGCCTTCGTGTATCGTGACAGTTAATATGTCGCTTGCAATTCCTTAAAAAAGTTGACACTTGTGATGACTTTTCCAGCGGAGTTTCTTTTAAAATGTGCTCAATCTTGATACCCCATGGCAATGCCCATTTCCCTAAAGTAATTTTATTGTCATCCAAAAAAAATTGTACCGCGTACGGGAACTCATAGTTTGACGTCGGCGAAAAATTATAAACATACTCATTATTTGTGCACTTTACACAATAAAGTCCTGACAATTTGAATAAATCATATTCTAATTCATCATCAATATTTCTGCTTGATGATTCAGGTACAGTTGAAGCAGCTGAAGAACTGGGATCAATATCTAGATCTCCAAATTTAACAATTTCAGATTGTAAAGTCATTTCTTCAATTAAATCTTCCAACTGGGAAATCTGCAGTCTTATTTTGGCTTTCTTAGCTTCCAATAATTCTAGAGACAAAACAAAATAAATATTTTACTTTAAAATAATTATTTCATACAAAAAAAAATTTTTACCATACAATATATACCGAAAAAATATGAGAGACGTATTATTTTCAAAATTACTATACAAAATTTTTGGTTTTTTTTTGTAACATCCAATAATACATTAAATTCATTTTAAAACTTATTTATTTAAATTGTTTTTATTAAGAGTTTCAATTAACTGAAAGGTTTACACACCGGTGGAGTTACGTCTTACATTTTTGTTATTAATGCAATTAAAATTATTCTATTATTGTTTCCAAGCATGGATTTTATTCCAATAATTATCTAATTTTTATTAATTCAAAAATTACGGTTCTGTAGTTAATAGACAATTAAAAATTTTTAGATTTTTTTTTAAAAAATCAACTATAAAAAAAAATATGCGGATATAGAAAATTAAAAAATTTATGGGTGCAATTTTTTAAAATATTTTCATTTTTTATAATTTATTATTTAAAAAAAAATTTTAAAATTATTAGACGTTTGCTAACTTCAGTATGATTAAAAATTTTAATGAAAATAATAAATTCACATGCTTTTTATGTTTAAAAATATTTTGAATGCGTTATTACTGCGTACAAAAATAAATAAAAATTTACAATCTTAATTACAGGAAATTTCAAAATTAGAAATAATCGAATTTCATTATTATAATTTTTTATGTATTTTTTATTTAAAATAATTATTTAGGTAATTGATTAAAATTTTAATTAAATAAATATTGAACTGAATGTAAACAAATAATTTTAAGGTTAGAAATTCTAAAAAATATTTAAAAATACAATTGAAATAATTGTCACTGACCTTTTTCTTCTTCAGTGAGTTCATTTTGCTGAGTATTATTATTAGATTCATTTTCATTATCCATTTTAAATGTTTTTAAAAGTAATGACTATTATAATTATTTTATCATAACAGAATGCTTGAGATAAATTTTTTTCTGATTCTGTTCCCGCGCAAATTTCTGCGCATTTCTACTGCGCTGTACTTAAAGTCAGTGACTCACCGAGGTTCGTTTTTAGTTGAATTTTCAGTTTTGTTTAAATTTTCTATCAAAACAGTTGATCTTGATATTAACTCTCAATTATTATGTTGTATTTGATTATCATCAATTGATTTATTTATTTTCATTTATAAAATAACTTTGGAACTGATAATTCATAAAAATGATACTGAAGTTAGCCGACGTTCAATAATTTTTTATTTTTTTTCAAAACGATAAATTATGAAAAAAAAATATTTGAAGAAATTGCATCTATAGTTTTTCAAATTTTCTACATGTGTAGATTTTTGGTTTTTTTTTTTTTTTTATCGATTTGATGAAAAAAACATCCGAAAATTGTTGATTATCTGTCAATTTTCAGGATCATCATAAAAATTATTATGAGTGTGAATGTAGCAGACATCAGAAAAATTTTTAATTTTTAATAAATAGAGTAAATAATTAATGGAATGAAATTTTTAAAAAATGCACAATTAAAAATTTAAAAAATTAATGAGTACTTTTTTTATAAGTATAATTTTTTTATATGTAATTAAAAAATTATCGTATGTCTGCTACATTTACACTCATAATTTTTTTCCCGCCAATTTACGCTACCATTTAGTTTCCGAGAACTGCTGCCCTCTTTAAAAATTTAAAATAAAAACAAATTGATAGAAGTCTCGTGTATTTTATAAATAAATAAAAATCAGTTTAAATGTATCTATTTACCGATTTAATTAATTACTAATCAATTAATTAATTAGTATTATAAAAGTGATAAAATAATTAGTCGTATTCCATACTGTAAGTTTATAAAAATCAATAATTACTTTATGTTCAAGATAAAGCACGTGAATTATAGTGAGGTTAAGTTTTCATAAAGTGAGAAATCAGATAAAAAAGGGAACAATGTTTTTAAATGGAATAAGAATGACAATAAAATGTCTCCAGTCATCAAACCAACGTGCAAATCCAGTGTCGAGTATGACAAGGATTCAAAATTATTCGGATTGGTTTCATCGTAGGCCAAAGCGAATTGTAAATGAAGAAGAAATCATAGAGTATGCAGAAGCTGCTGATGGACCAAATGAGTTCCTTGAATCAGCCAAAAAAACATCAACACACGCACCATTGAAAATTCGAACGAAAAAACGTCAGGCTAAGAAAAAAGTACGGGCTGCTCCTACTGATACTAAACTTAAAGAAGATGGTTCTTTAAATTTTATTGAACTAAAAGAAAATGATCATATGTTAACGTAAGTTTAGTATTTATTATTTAGTATGTCAATAATTTGTTTTTTATTTTTTAAATTTGTTGATTCGGAGTAAACTACTGGTTTTAAAATAGGCCATCTTCAGCAAATGGGAAATTTAGTTTTTCATAAATTTTTACTTTTTCATGCTAGCCACATTTCTGTAAAACCTGGGAATGTCAAAAATTATAAATATACTGGAAAAATCAGGGAAAAGTCTGGGAGTTTCGTCACAAAGTTGGAAAAATTTTTACTTTCTTATTATTTGACTAAAAAAATCCGATGAAATTTTTTTTCTGTCAAAACTGTTCAAAAATTGGCGCGGCGCGAATACAATTGTAATACCGTCTTGAAAAAAAATAGTAGAAATTAATCCCAATAGCGAAAAAATGAAGCAGTTAGAATTAAAAAGGCTGTTGGAAAAAAAAGTCTTAATAGAAACCAATCGTCAGGATCTTCAAGCTATTAACATGCATATTGACAAGTTGAAAAACCAAAAGCATTAAAAGTATACATAAGTAGTGAACTAATAAGTTTCACTATATTTATTATTTGCTTACTTGATTAATATGTTATTAATATTCCATAAGACGTTCTTATTTTTGAAATTTATTCTAGTGAAAATGAAAAATTAATTTATATTTTATTATAGAGTAAGTTATAAAAAAACATAGATTTAAAATAAAAAATAAAAAATCATTCATTTAATAAATAAAAGAAACCTATAAGCATTGACAAATAATAAAATAAAGTTTCATTTAACGACAACGATTGATTATTTATTGAACTGACTTATATAATTTTATTTTGAATTAAATAAATATTTCCAATGATTCAATAATGCTACATATGGTCAGGGAATTTTTTAATTAATTGACTGGAACACCTGGAAAAATCAGGGAATTTAAGTTTCCAAAATCTGTGGTCACCATGTTTATTTGTTGAGTACTATCATATACTTGCAAGATTTTAATTACATTTCTACTTTGTTATGTATCTGAAGATCGTAACATTTTTCGCGCAATGAAAAAAAAAACATGGATTGTAAACTTCTACTGGATGACTAGATTTCTGAAATATTTCGCATATAGATGCTGGTACCCAGAAAAAAATAAGCTTCGAAAATTAGTGTTTGAAATTATAACCCGGAACCCGGTTGTCAATATGGGGAATTTCAACATTCCAAATAATACATTCTATAATACGTGTCGTTAATTTTCTAAGTATCTAAGTAAGAATTACTATTTAGAATGATAGTATTTACTGATCACTTTATTATTATATTACTTGTCGCTTCTCAATTTATATAGTTCATTATTTTCGTGTATGTTTCACGAAAATTTTAGATTACTCCCAACTTCCGGAACAACTTCTTAAGCAATTGAATTGCTTAAATTTTTTACACCGCCTAGATTTAACACGACATTTAGTGTAATTTTCACACCGCAATTTTTACACCGTCATTTACACTACATCGGGTCCGAAAAATTTTTTAGAGTGTAGAGGTTTTGGAGTGACTTGTCATAATCCACTTTTTTTTAGTTATCAATTGCGATCGAAATCAAGCTAAAAATCGAGTTAGAATCAAAACTGGCCTAAAAATATTTATTTAACTTCAACTCAGTCATTGAACACGATCGATTTGCTCTGTAAGAACTTATCGTTCCTTACATGGATTTCTATATTGTTTCCTATAAGAATCCATATTATCTCAAGTGGATCCCAGACTACAAATCCAGACACTTTTAGTTTCCCATATGGGCTTCCTGTAAAGTCTATTTAGTTACCCAGTTTGCTACATGAATTTCTGTATAAATTCATATTTTCTGTACGGATTCACAGTTTACTTTACCTGTGGTTCATTAGTTGTTAGCTTTTTCTATTAACCATTTTGCAAAAGTTTAAAAAATTGTTCTTGTCCTATTTTTAAACTTGGCATCTAGTGAATAACTTTTTTTTTTAATTATCAAAATTACTTTATAAGTGTTTAATTTCACAATTATTGATTCTAGATCGCTGATGATGACAGTGAGATCAAGAAAAACACGTGAAAGAAACAGTAGAATTATTTTAGAAGGTGTCAGACTCATTAACGATGCAATTGACGCTGGACTGAAGCCAGAAATTATTTTATTTAGTAGAAATGCTGATGTTATGAAGTTACCATTGCCCGATACTGGTATTAAATTATTTAAAGTACCTTACAGAGTGATACAAACATGGTCAACTCTCGTAACACCACCAGGACTGATGGGTAATTTAATAAAATTTATTGAAAGCTGCCGTTATTTTAAATAATTCATCAGTTTAAAAACTTTGATTACTGATTTAAAATATTTTCTCAGCTTTTTTTATGATGCCTGAGTTAGAGATGCACACACCAGCACCTGATTCCTTACCTGTCACTATTATCTGTGACAATGTACGTGATCCAGGTAATTTAGGATCAATATTGCGTGCTGCGGCTGCAGTTGGCTGCAAAAAACTTATAACACTCACAGGTAATTTGTTATTACTAGGTCATTAAGTTTCTAAACTATTAAAATAATTTTTTGTTTATTTATTTTTTAGGCTGTGTTGATATTTGGAACCCCAAGGTGTTGAAAACTGCCGCTGGTGCACATTTCCGTATGCCAATATTCGACAGCAAAACCTGGGACGAAATCAGTGGATTAATTGACTCGTTTGCAAATGTTTATGTTGCTGATCATAATACTTCTGTTGAAGAGTTACAAGTTTCTGAAAATGATTTAGAAGAAAATAATGAAGAAAATTTAGATGCTGAGCTTGAAAGTCGAGAAGAAAATTTAGATACTCAGTCAAAAAATCAAGATGAAAATTTAGAAAGTCAGGTTGAAGATCAAAAAGAAAATGACGATGATCAGATCAAAGATCAAGAAATAAAAATAAAGAAAAATGAGAGAAAAAGTGGGGAGCCATCAAAATATGAAGTTAATTTGGCCAAAGAAATGATTAAAAATATTCCAGTTATTCCGTATTATGCCACTGATTATACTGAAGATGAAATTATTCTTGTCGTTGGAGGTGAAACGGAGAGCTTAAGTATCGAAGCTATTAATATGATTAATGATAAGTTGGGTGTACGCGTTAATATTCCGATGACTAATAGGGTTGAAAGTCTTAACTCAAGTATGGCTTTGGGTATAATTGCTTTTGAAATAAAACGTCAATTTGCTCTCAAAGCTGCTAAACAAGCTACCAATCAAACTCCAAATGATAAAAATAATGATTAATTAATTACCTATTGGGTATTTTAATTTTATTGAGTTAAATGTAAATATAAATATTAAAATTGTTAAATTTTTATTGAATTAAAATTGATAATAATAATGATAGTATGATTTTTTATTAAAGACGACTCAGAGAAGGTTCGTGAAAAATTTATGACGCGATGTTATTGATATATGAGGAGAAAATCCGTCCTCAGATTAGTTGTAGATGTGATATGGATAAGTTTTTAGATTCTGTTGGCGTCGAGAAGTTTCATCAAACTTTTTTTTTTTTTACCTTTGGCATATCGATGAGTAGCTGGAGCATGTTATCACTAGACATATCGTGAGATATGTCTTGTATCACATAAAACGTAAGCTTTAGAAATAATTTTCGCGTGTCATGTATAAGCGATATTGATATCGTGAATTTTATATTACATCTATTATTATTATTTTATTGAATAAAATGTTTTTGACTAGTCGACAATTAGACTATTGAGCGGCTTTAACAATAAGGAAATAAATTTAAATAATAAAATCCGAATTCAGGATTCGAACCAAAGTCTTCAGTAAACGGGTAAAGTTTCCTATCGTTGATGGTTTCGCGGCTTTAATTGAGCAGGGTGACCACAAACCGGGAATATCGGGAATGATCAGGAAATTTAATACAACCGGGAAATATCATGGAAATGCCGGAGAATTTCGAAAAGTATGCGAGAATTAAATTGCGACAGTTCAAAATTTAAAAAATTTTCAATAGCACACTAGTTATAAAAACAACGGAATATTAAAAAAATTTCAACTTTTCAAGTGATTATCAACAGGTTGTGACTCGAAGGAAACTGGTCGTATGACAAAAACAAAAAAGGCAAATTGTAGCTTTAAGTGCCTAGTTTTCTGATCTGGTCTTTAAATTTTTTTATTATATGCAGTTCCGGAGTAATCCTAAGAAAACTATCGAAAAATAAATTTACCAAATTTTTGCTCTTCTTATAATCGGTCTTCGAGCTTCAATAAATTTTTTTCGATAATTATCATTGATTTTGGATTGCTCTAGAACCGTGCATAATAAAAAATTTTCAAGATCAGATCAGAAAATTAGACACTTGAAGCTACAATTTGCCTTTTTTGTTTTTGTTGTACGACCATTTTCCTTCGAGTTACAAACTGCTGAAAATTACTAAAAAACTTGAAATTATTTTAGTATCCCTTAATTTTTGTAACCAGTGTATTTTGGATTTATTTAAATCATAAAATTTCTTATTAAATATTTTAACTCACATATTTTTAACATCGAATAATCAAAAGTAGGCAATGTTAATTAATTTTATTGTCATTTTTTATGGTTTCTCGCATGATTTAATCATCAAATTTAATTATTGAAAATGAAAATATAATAAAAACTTTGGATATCTAAATGATACGAATAAAATTTCTAAATATGGGACAAATGTGAAAAACTTTACTGGAAAATCGGGAAATATCAGGGAATTTTGAAATCATTTCTTTGTGGCCACCCTGCTATAAAAATAAAAATCTTGTTTGTATTTTATTTAGTAACTTTTTTTAAGCTAATCTCACATCACTCCAACGAAAAGTAATCGGGTATTGGGTCTTCTACTTTAATTCAAGTATCAGTGAAAACATGAAACTTTTATTATTGCAGAGAAGTTTATAGTTCTACACTAAATATTTATGCTGGACATTTCGTGATTTTTCTATCTGGGTTCAGTTTCTAGCTTTTTTTTTCTTTTTGCTGTCTTAAAATCGATTACTATTTCCCATGTATTAGAAATTTCTCCAATTAATTAATAACAATACCATATAAAATTGAACGGAAATTTTGACACGTGCATGGAAAATATTCCACTTTAAATTACTTTCGTATGAGTGTGATTTAGCAGATATGAGGTAAATTTTTAATTTCAAATAAACAAATTTAAAAATTTTAAATGTATAAATAAAAAAAATGCATGTACTGATTTTTAAATTCTATAAATGTGTATTTTTTTATTTTATTCGATTTACGTTTATTTGACGTAATTCAAAATTTTTTAAATTTACAACTGTCAGCTACATTCATACTCATTATTTTCCTAATTATTTGTGAGTAAATCGACTGTACGATTTAAAAATATTGATTACTACTATTAATTATATGTTTAATTTCCTTTATAAAAAAAAAAAAGTACACGGTAACTTATAAGCTCGCAGCCCCATTAAATAGTTAATACTCATAGTCCGTGACATACAAAACAAGGGTAAACAAACGTAAAAAAGTATAACGGAAATAAAATATTACTATTACTATACCGGTATTTAAACGCGTGAAGTGCATGTGCTTTAAATGCACGCATTCTCAACAAAACGACAAGTGGCACCCCCGTGCACGCGGCTTATAAAAGCTTCTGTATACGAGTTAAAATAAAAAAGGAATTAGCAGATGAGTGACGAGGGTGAGGATAAAGCGCACCAACCCTACGTTTATTTCAAGTACTTAATTTATTTGTTTTTTAATGCAATTGTAATTGTAATTTTAATTTTAAAAAAATAGTATTATTTTTGATAAGTTACAAATATAAAAAAATGCGCGCGCAGAGATCGAATTTAAAATCTGAAACTCTAGGTGATGCTGGCGCGTTGGTGTTACAGCTTAACAGTTTGCCGAATCGAATCGAAATGGAGTTTTGAAGTTGTGAGTATGAGCCGAAGACCGAATAGAAGACAAAACTATAAAACCGGTCAATACTCCGACTCCAAGCGACGTCGGTACGCGATAGGGACGGCGACGGCGCCAAGAGAGGGAGTAAAACTCGTGGGTGGGAGTTGTATTTTCACAGAGCAATACGCGGCACAAGATAAAGGGAGATGAAGTTACCTGGGATGTGATTCCACGAAGTGAGATGAATTTAATTGAGGTTTAGGAAGGGATCATATGTGAACACGGGGTACTAACTAAGAGAAAATGTGTGGAGGCAAGAGGCGCACGCAGCCTTACTCTCTTCTCTTTCTTCTTTAGCTTTCGTCTTGGCCTTTAGCTCACTCCTCGATTTCTCACTCACTAGTATTAGTCTCGTAGGCGCCCGAATATAAAGCGCATCACACAGCTCTATAGCAGCTCGCGTACCGCGTTGTGGTGCCTCTCTGCCTCCTCCGCGGGGAGTAGCAGCAGCAGCAGCAGCAGCACCGCGGCTCTACATCAGAGCCACAGCCCGTACACCTCGTCTACTATTTTCTATCTCCCTCGACGTCATCCTCCTCATCGTAATCGCCGTCGTCGCACAGACGCAAACTCAACACAGAATCCTCTACGTCGTGGACGTTGACGGGCGTGCACTTGACGAATACACGTTTTTCATGCTATATCTATGTACCACGTTTATATAAATACATATATATATATACATACATATATTTATTTATTTATTTATTAATTAATATGATTAATTATATAACTAATTGTGAGCGATAAAAAATAATAAATAAATAAATAATAATTATAATTACAAATTACTCTAAACACTTGAGTGAAGATGCTGATTAAATAAATATTTACTATTTTTTTTTATATTAAGATAAAGTATGAAATTATGTGAATGAACTTGAATGTGAGTGACAGTGACACGAGTGTCTGTCGTGTCGGTAGTAACTACTCTGTGAATAAAAACCCGCGGTGACGTTTACGTAGTGTTAAGATAAATATAAGATTATTTTAAATATTTTATATTTTATTATAATTTATCCAAGTGCCAGTGTGTGAATCATTAGTTAAGTTACACATATTTAATATATATGAATACTGGTTTTACTATTACTATTGTTAATTGTAACAAGTAGATGTACATTTCTACAATACTATTGCATACGTGCATACCACAACCATGTGCCCGCATTAATGAAATAACTATTTTAATTTAAATTTGTAATTGTAAATTATATCGACCATGGATTCGTGGATTTTTTTAATATTTATACTCGGTAAGTTTTTTTTTATGTTATAATATTTATTATTTTATTGTCAATGTAATTATATATATATAATTACAGATCATTAAAAATTTACGTGTGAATGTAGCAGACTAATTTAAAACTAAATAATTTAAAAAATAATATTTATGAAAAATGCACTTATTAATTTGAAAATTTTTTAAAAGTGCATTTCTTTTAAATTTTATTTTTTTTTATTATTTACTCTGTTAATAATTTTAAATTTGTCATTCATATAAAAATTATGATCTTGAAGTTAGCAGACAATTAGTAATTTTCGGATTTTTTTTTCAGCAAATAAATTACAAAAAAACAAAAACCAAAAAAATGCAGATGTAGAAAATTTTAAAAACTACAGGTGCAATTCTTTGAAATATTTTTTTTTCACAATTTATTGTTTATAATAGATCTCAAAAATTATTGGATATAAAAATTAAATCTGACAGTAAAGTTAGCAGACATTTGAAATTAAAAAAATTTTTTTTAATATATAAATAATGAAAAAAAAAATATTTCTAAAAAATGCATCTGTCGAAAATTTCATAAACTATATGTGTAATTTTTCAAAATATTTTTTTGTTAAAAGAAATAAAAAATTTTTAAATGTCTGCTAACTTTATTGTCATAGATTAAATTGTAATGATAAAGAAGATATTTAAATTTTGGAAAAAAAATTTAATAAAATGGAGTAATTTATTTTATTAAAAAAAAAAAATAAATAAGATAATAATAATAAAACTATGGATGTAATTACGGCGGTCTTTTTCCATTAGCTGAGCGTCTTGGTCGCTTAAGATCTTGATGATTCTTCACCGGAGGATAGAGTACTGTAGAATGGAGTAGCAGTCGGTGTATGCACCACTGGCTCGTTTATTTTACGCTACAACTACTCCAAAAGTTTATAACTGCTCGTTGCAAGAGACAATGTAAAGCAATGTTACTATTGTTATTTATTTTGTCCTCGTTCTCATCCTCGTCCTCGTCCTCGTCCTCGAAGTCTCAGTACAGGATATTTTTTTTTTAAATTCAAATAGATTACTATGTAAATAAATTTATATTTATATTTATGAGTAAGAGATACTAAGATGAGATGTGTATTATTATTATTATTATATATATATAATATAAATATATATAAATATGAATATAATTGTGTGCATGCTCTGATTCGTGACGAAACTCTTAGACCCGGAATATAACCGCGGGCGAATAATCGTCGATTGAGGTTCTTATTTTGAATCTATGATCTCTGGACTTCTGGATGGAGACAAGACGATATGAGACGAGACGAGACGAGACAAGTAAAGACGAGTTGGGCATTATGCTGATATAACTTTAGAGAGTATCGAATGCTATGGACGTCTGTATGTCCGTTATATCGTTACGATCCATCGAGTAAATTCCCAACTCATGCTAGAATAAGTTGCTTCTACTTGAACAAGTACGCAACCATTACACATAATTTTAATATTATCATTTATCATCTCTATCTCTATCTTTTATTATTAAATCGTTTAGTTAACTTTGGCTTTTTATATATTATTTTTTTCATGAATTGTTATAGTTTTTATTTACTTGGAGATATTTGCACTAAAAAATTTACGGAGTGAATGCAGAGAGGATGATTTTTTATTTATTTTATTCTTGGAGTTAATTTCACTCCGAAGCAGTTTTGAAAAATATTAATTATAAAAAAAATTACTAATACATAGTGAGCTTAGGTCTGATATTTTGACATTTATATTGAGTGCGGAATTAATTACGAGTTCCTTCCATATATTCACGCGAAATGATTTTTGAAAATTGAAAGCAGCTGATAACAAAACTTGCAAAAATATAATTCCACTGAGTCACAGACTATCCAATGACTTACATCAACCATACCATGAGATAATATTTTATATTGTATCAAAATATAAAATATTCCCATAAAAATTATCTCATTACAGCTATTCAATAATTTAATATTTTTACTATGTATTTTATACCCTATGAAAAAAAGTTGTTTGAAAAAAGATATTAAAAATACACAAAAAATATATAAATATATATAAAATATGTATAAAAAATATATTTTAGATATTAGCTAACTTTTGGCTGATTTTCGTATATATTTTAAATATATTAAAAATATATCTTAGAGTACATAAAAAATATAAATATGAAAATATAAAAAATATGTTTTTTATATATTTTTTTCCTAGTTCGTTGGTCAAAATAAAAATATATTTTATATATGCATTTTTTACATTTTCATGTTTATATTTTTTATGTACTCTAAGATATATTTTAAATATATTAAAATATATATGAAAATTGGCCAAAAGTTAGCTATTTAAAATATATTTTACCATATTTTGTTTTTTATAATTTTTTTTCATGGAAGTATATGAAGTTATAATTTAGTGAGTTACTAAAACATTTCATAAATTAAAACATAATATACTAAGTTTAATTATTAACATCTGAATTAATTATTTATTAAAATATTTATGTTTTAATTAACAGCTGTTTCTATAAAATCCGTATTCACTCTGGATTCACTCTCGATTTTTTACAGTGTAAAAATTTTTTACCAAATTCTTAGAGAGGAAATTATTCTAATAAATAATATTTTTTTTTTTTTATTTAAAATGATATGTAATTATATATTTTAAAATTTTAGTAGTCATTAATTAATTTTGTGATGAAGATTAATTTGTGGGCGTGAAAGTTGGATTTTTAATCTTGCGGTACATTTGTCTAATTAATAGAAGTAAAGATTCATTACTTTTTTTTTTTAATCAGAGAAAAATATGAGAAACTGGACCTGGTTTTAAAAAAAAATTATTTTAGTAAAATAAATGAGTTTTTAGATAAGTAAAGCTTGTCATTGTTAAATGTGATATAAATACTAGTGGTGTTCAATGAAACGACGTGCAGACGAGGAATTTTTTCAGCCCCAACACAAGTTTGTAACTATTTTAGTTTACGAGAAAAGTGTACGTACGTAAATAGAATTCTAGAATACTATTTTTTACAGTTCACTTTTCTTAATGATTGGAGATAATTATAGATTATTTTTCATTGAGAATGAATTTTAAAAAAGCCGACGAATTTAAGTTTATACTGATGTCACTTTGAAAGTATTTAAAAATAAACTTTATTCGTTATTTATTTTGTATGACTAAATTTAAAAATTTAAGCCAAGTACCAAATTTACATAAAAGTTAACAAAGACTTTTTGTAGTAGATTTGATTAATTACAAAATTATTTCACCATATTTTCTTGGTACCTTTGATAGTTCAACCAGAATTATGAACTAAAAGTTAGCAAATTTGAATTTTAATAGCAATAAAGATTTTTAATTTTTTAACTTTACATTGAAATCGTAACTAAACTATTAAAAATTTATTCAAAAAATTTTGTAGAAAGTTAAATTTTCTATAAAAAAAGTCTACAATAGTTTTCTTGTAAATTTCATATACTTTTACAGTATAACTGTTAATTAAGTTCTATTAAAAAATATCATTTTTACTACAGGGTAGTTGTTTAATTAGCTGTTAATTATAAATTATGAATTAAATATCTCTTAATTATTATTATTACACGTAAACTGAATGTTTAAATTATAAATATTTATCCGATGATGCACTTCTCTTATTATCTAAATTTTTCATTCCTCGAATTCTATAAATTAACCGGTATATCCATTATTATTTGAATAATTTTTAATTAAAAATTTGAATGCCCATTTGTTAAATAATTTTTCATCCACATATACACTGAAAATACGTTGAAAATATTTAACTTTGTGAATATCTTTATTTAAATTAATTATTTTTATTTTATTTTAATTAATTAAATTAACGGTGATTGAAATGGCGGGCGTACAATTGTGTGATTTTTAAGTAAATTACGTATAATATAAATAATTATTTAAATACCTATCGTACCTATCGAAATTGAAATTTCCACCAGATAATATTCATTAAATTTTTATATTTATTTATATGTAACACATTTTTTCCTTCTAATTTCTACTCGTGAAATTTTTTTTTACACCGATTTAACACCGAACGGTATTAAATTGTCCATTCTTAACACCGCTCTTTTTACAGTGTAGAAAACACCACCTTAAATTTTTTCACATTTCAAAAAATTGGGGACATACTTAAAAGTATGATAGTTTGATGTTTTTACCTAATTAAATCATTAATCATGCACCTTTACAAATATTATAAAAATCTTTATTACATAAGCTTTAAATTAATAATCTGAAAAATTTGCAGCGTGAACGTGTATTAACTTTATGCCTTTGGAGTGAAATTCACTCCGAAGGAGGGTTAATTATAATTTTGAATCTCCGTTTTCAAGTGAAATTAACTCTTAAAAGAAATTAATTTTATTATTAAAATCGCGACTCGGAGTGAATGCAGATTTAACCCATCAACGTTTCCGTTATGAGTATTTTGCTCACAGGATACCATCAAATTATAGGATGTCGCAGTGCAAGCGAGACACTAAAAAAGACGGGAGTACTGAAGGGTTAAATAAAATCCAGATCACTCCGAAATCACTCCGCTGGAAAAACAAAGTCCCGATTTACTCCGTATGCAAAGTGATTTTTTTAAAAACTCCGGAACTCCGAATGGCGGAGTGAATTCAGATTCAAATAAAATTCGTAGTCGCTTCAAATTTACTCCCGATTTTTTTACACTGTACCCACCCTCAATTTTAGTTAAAAAAAGATTATTTAAAGTAAAACAACATATATTATAAAAAGTTCTTTCATTAAAATTATGGCTCCCAACTTCATAAAACGATTAACTTTATTTTCTTCTAGAATTTCCTCGTTGGTTTATTTTTTATAAATCTATTTATCTTTATATTACTCAACATTAAAATAGACATAAATTTTATCAATACAGAAAATAAATATATTTAATTTGAATTAGATTTGTATTGTCAAGAAAGTAACTCAATTTTTCGAACCCACACAAAAGTCCACTTATTTTAGTTCCCTATAAAAGTGAACCTCAAGACCGATAATTAATTCAATAAATTCAAATGCTTGTTAAAATGATCACAAAACCTTAACTAATTATCTTAACGGTCTTCTACCTCTCGATATACCCACAAATCTAATTAGCCAGGCTAAAAAAAGTTAAAAGCTCTATTTTTATTAACTTCCAACGATAACTAGATTTAAAAAATAAAAACCCGAGTCAAAAAACAAATTCTAGTTTAGTCCTCAAAAGCCTCAATTCCTTTGATGATTTATTTGCCACCCAGAAAGTAAATCTCCTTTAGTACTAAAAATCTTTGAGGAGTAAACTAGAATAACTTTCTATACTGCAGTTAAA
Source organism: Microplitis demolitor (assembly GCF_026212275.2). NCBI lineage: Eukaryota > Metazoa > Arthropoda > Insecta > Hymenoptera > Braconidae > Microplitis > Microplitis demolitor. The sequence continues at coordinate 14,330,561 of NC_068553.1, forward strand.
AAATTTGTGTTAAAATTAACAAAAATCACATGTCTCAAACGGTCCATTCAAATTCTTGTGTTAATTTAAAACATTATACACGAAAAAAAATGATGCTCAAAATTTTAATAGTTTGTAGTTTATTTTCAGTATATTATTTTTAGTATATTCAATACTAATATCAAGCCAGGATCATTATATATTATAAAATGGCTATTATTTATATTTAAATTTGATATACATAGAAGAGCAAAATTTGTAATTTTGTATATTAAAATTAATATGAAAAAAAATCAATAAATTGCTTTCTACAGATATTACTATTTAAATAAGTATAGAAAAATAAAAACAATTAGGAACCGAAAAATTAGTAAACGTACATATTAATATATAAAGACATGTATACGAATTTTTCATTTTATTATTTACCACTTATTCGATATATATATAATAAATTAATTTATAATAACGAATAAATAACATTATATATTAATTATTAGTCAATGGGATAGAATTTATAAAATTAGAGTTAAAAATTTTCAGTATTTTTATGAGCAACAAAATCAGTTTCTAGTTTACTAATTGTTCACTTTATTATTTACTTATTGGATTTATGTATATTGTAAATTAATTTATAATTGATGAATAAATGATATTTTAAGCTAATTATTGATCAGTGATATCGAATTTATAAAATAAAAGTTTGTAACTTTTGCAACTTTTCGGCTGGAAAAGTCAGTATCTAAGATACCAATTCTTAATTTGACCAATTATTAATTTTTAATATATGTTTGCCATAAATTAATTAATTTTCACTAATAAGTTACGTATTTATGCCTAAAAGTAATAATATTTAGTTACCTTTTGAAATAATTGAAAGTAGTTTTTCGGAATCTACAAAAATTAGTAAACTACTTTACATTAAGCACATAATAGTACTAATTATTGATAACAGATTCCACTTCTTATTATTATTTATTAATTTTTTATATTCTGTTTTTCTCATATACTTGTCGCAAACAATAATACAGGTTTAAAACTTGTTGAGATCAGATAACACATTCAACTTTAGTTAAATTTATACTTTATGGTGTCAAATAATTGACACAAAATATTTAACCATTGAAATTTTATACACAAGAACACAAAATGTTCAACTGCATGTTGCCAATCTTAAAATTCAAAATTGATCCTTAAAAAACCTCATTGAGAACTTTGAGACTTAAATCCGAATTTTTTTTTGACTCGGGAATATTTTTTTCCATAGATTTTTTTACGATTTAAAACGTTAATTAGTAATTCCGACACATGCTGACACGTTTATACAGATAAAAAAAAACTAACAATTTTTTATAACTGATATGAGATAGCCAGTTAGGAGGGTTGGTAGGTTGCATCGTGGTCATTGGTCTCGAGTCTGTCACGTACTCACGTGGCGCCTGGGCTAATAAACGAGCGCGACAAGATTCACGAGATGACAACCCATTCTTTTATTTATGTGTCACATGCCAGTGACTTTGAAAAAAAAATGTTTTCATTAATGAATAAAAAAAAAGTAATAACGAAAAATAAAATGAATCACAATAGAAATATTTCTCGTAAAAAAAAACCCATCTATACAATTAAACTTTTTTCAAATTATACGGCCAGATAATATTCGAAGCTAAAAAAAAAGTAATAATAATAATAATAATAAAAATAAAAACCCAAATATATAACTTTCCATTTGATGTATCTATAAAATGAAAAGCTCGAAAGTTTAAACTTTCATTCCGTCAAAAAAGTTATTCCGTTTTCTCCTTAAAATTTTCTAGAGTACAGAATAGATAGAGTGGTATAGAATAGCGGATGCACGGCTGTTCAAGCCCGTTAAACTTGGTCTCTTCATCTCTCACTGTACCACATTCTACCTACACTACTCTCTACTTACAATTTTACTTTTTATTTTATTTAAAAAAAAATTTTTTTTTATACCTTCCTCTCACTATTTTTTACCCTCTCTACTGTACTAGAGATGTGATGATTTTTGTAAAACTCTCGAACTCTTTAAACTTGCCGCTTCCGGAAGCTTCTCTCAACTTTTTGTCTACAATATACTGTAAATAAAAATAAATAAATAAAAGCATTTAAAAGTTAAATAAAAAAAAATGCAATCCACTTTACTTTGTTTTCTTTGTATTAGATGAATAAAAAATTAGCAACAGAAGGGAAGCGTCGAGGGTACAATATATATATACCATATATATATATACATTTTTTTCCCTAAAAAGTCTCGTAAACCCTCTATTGTAGTAGGAAAGTAAAAGAGTGTAGGGTTGTTTCAGTAGTGTAGTGCAGGAGTACACAATATACACTTTAGCAATAGTGTCGTTGTATGGTAGTGAGATTACTTGTATTATATACATTTATATATATGTGTGTACATATGTATAGAGAGTCGGAGAGTAGTCGATAAATTACACACGTAAAGTATCGATACACAGAGCCTTCGACCTTATACTATCATCGGAAAGTTATCAATGTGTCGAATGGTACAGGCATGGTGGTTCGGTGGTTCGTTTTGTATGGTGGGTATGGTGCATCTACTATATTCTATTCTACTCGTTTTACTTTGCCGGCACGGCTTTCGCCACACCCACTCACGAGGACGGTTTCAAACTATGTTTTGTATGGTTCAATGACAAAATCCACGGAATAGTAACCATATACATATATAAATATATATGTACTCATATAATGTATTATAATAAAATGCGGAATACATTGATAAAAAAAATTGGCAAAAATAAAATTAAAATTTAAAATTACAAAGTTACGATTTAAATTAAAGTATTTATTTATTTTTTTATATTAAAACGTGTTATGTTAAAGGGCGAGGTTTGACGGTTGGATTTTAGATTTATTTGTATTTGGGAGATTGTAAATTTTTTAAATTCTTTGAAGAACGAGAGCTGGATTGACTTTGAAATTTTGTAGCCACCAGACTATCGAGTTTACATAAAATATGATAAGAACCTTTTTGTAAAGAATTTTATTTCTTAAATAATTTTACTGTCGTTTTTATTGGGCTATTAATAGATTGGTCAGAATTTAAATTTCGAGATAATAAAAAATTTAATTTCATTTACTATCAAAATTTTCACATTAATTTTAAGTTTTATTAATTGAACTATATTGAGAAGAATATTAAAAATTGATAAATAATAGTAAAAAGTGGAATCTGTTATCAATAATTAGTACTATTATGTACTTAATGCAAAGTAGTTTACTAATTTTTGTAGATTCCGAAAAACTACTATCAATTATTTCAAAAAGTAAGTAAATATTATTACTTTTAGGTATAATACGTGACTTATTAGTGAATATTAATTAATTTATGGCAAACATATATTAAAAAGTAATGTTTGATCAAATTAAGAATTGATATCTTAGATACTGATTTTTCCAGCCGAAAAGTTGCAAAAGTTACAAACTTTTATTTTATAAAATCGATATTACTGATCAATAATTAGCTTAAAATATCATTTATTCATCATTATAAATTAATTTACAATATACATAAATCGAATTAGTAGTAAATAATAAAATGAAAAATTAGTATACTAGATACTGATTTTGTTGCTCATAAAAATACCGAAAACTTTCAACTCTTATTTTATAAATTCTATTCCATTGATTAATAATTAAGATAAAATGTTATTTATTCGTTTTTATAAATTAATTTATTATATACATAAATCAAATGAGTGGTAAATTTTAAAAATTTTTCTATGTTTATTTGAATAGTAATGAATAACTGTAGATAACAATTTATCGATTCTTTTTCATATTAATTTTAATATACAAAATTATAAATTTTTCTCTTCTATGTGTATCAAATTTTAATATAAATAATAGCCATTTTGTAATATATAATGATCCTGGTTTGATTTTAGTCCCGAATATACTAATTTTGAGTCAAAAATAAACTACAAACTATTCAAATTTTGAGCATCATTTTTTTCCGTGTATAAAAATTGAAAAAAAAAAAAAAATGCTACAAGAAACTAAAATTGTAGGCTAATTTTTTTCATAAATTTTAACGTCTTTTAGTGACGTCATTATCAAGCTTTCATAAAAATTGACAAAGGTCTTTTTTGTTATAAATGAAATTATCCATAAAATTATTTATTATCATTTTTATCGTATTTTTAATAGTCGAAAGAATTTAAATTCCAAGCTAAATGTCTCTCCCTACATGTTGAACAGTATGTTCTCTTAAAAAAATTCTTTAATAAATATTTTTATTATTTAACATTATTATTCTTGAATTCAAGCGGCTTTAGGAGATGGTTTTTTTTTCTTTTTTATATTTCGTACACGAATAAACGTTTTAGCCTCTATAGTACGGTCTACATATCGTATCGACAAAGTCATAGATAGTTTTTCTTTTTCATTCTTCCTTTATTTCATTCTTTCTTTCTTTCCTTCTTTCTTTCTTTCAATTTGAAAGCCAATACACAGAAGCTTTTCTTTTGGTATATATAAAGTTGTAGGGTATAGGGTATACTATGGTCTTTCAAGCTTTACTTGTTCAACTCGCTCACAACTCGGATCCCTTTGAACCCTGCGCGATCCCGGAAGCGCGCGCAAGCGGCTTAAAGAGAATTGATTTATTCTAACTATACATGTTTACTATTTTTACAAATAAAAATAAACAATTGAAAAATTTATTATTATTATGATTAATTATTTTTTTTTATACTGCATACTATTTTTTAAATCTAACATTTGCTTATAATTTTTTTGAAATTATTTCTACTACATTTTTAAAACAACTTGTTGTTTACTGTTCATTTATTGTTCCCGCCAGGTAAATTCAATTGTCACCGACAACAAAAATGAAAAAAAAATTTTAACATAAATATTTATGTGTCATACATCGGTTATACTATCGGGTGTAAGTACATATGTACTTACATATATAGATTACCATATTTAATGTGTGATATGAGTGAAGCAAAAGAATAAGTAGTTGATCCAATCAACGATAACTTTCACATAAAATAAGAGTAAAACATGATTATGTATAATTTTTTTTTTTTTTTTTTTAAATTCTAATATTTATTCGACGACGCAATAAATATTTTTGTTTTATGAATTCGTAATTGCAATATTTTATAGAATTTAATTTTTAATAAAAAAAATGTTTAAAAAAAAATTTTTTTTTTTTAAATTATTTACACATAGTGATTTGCTGTCACGTTTTTGAAATAAATATTTGAATAAAAACGAAATTTTATGATCTTGAAGTAAACAGACAATTAATAATTTTTGGATATTTTTCTCTAAAAATATATTGCAAAAAAATAAAAACTAAAAATATGCACATGTAGAAAATTCAAAAAATTACAGATGAAATTTTTTTTAATATTTTTTTTTTTTTATAATTTGTCGTTTTTAAAAAAATTCCCAAATTATCAGACATTGGCTAACTTAAGTATCAATGATCCTGAAGTTAGCAGACAATTAGTAATTTTTGGATTTCTTTTTTAATAAATAAATTACAGAAAAAAAAGTAAAAAAATGCACATTTAGAAAATTTTAAAAACTACAAGTGCAATTTTTTTTAATATTTTTTTTTTATAATTTATCGGTAAAAAAAAAATCCAAAAATTGTTAGACGTTAGCTAACTTCAGTATCATTTAGTATCATACATTTTTTTATCATTGTATTATTGGAGTAGGCAAAAATTATTGAAGAGTTACACAATTTTATTTATTTTAAAAATATTTATAAATCAAAATTCTTTAATCTTGTGTATATTGTTTATTTTATATGACCTTAAATTTAAAAATGTAAGTAAAGTTTTAAATTATTTCAGTGTATTTTTGTAATACATTTGATAGTTAAACCAAGATTTTAAATTAAAAACCACGAGCCCTATATTTAAATATTTTTATAAAAATTTTAAATTCCTTGAACTTTAAATTTAAATTGTGGCTTAACCTTAAAAAATATGAGAAAATATATTGAATTAATTTTGTAGAGAATTTAAGTTTTTATAAAAAGAAGTCTGAAGTCATTTTTTGTCAATTTAATACTTTGACCATAATAAATTAAAGTCCATCGAAAAAAAAAAATATTTTCTACCACTGCAAGCGAACGTTAAATAAATAATTACATATAAATAAATAATTTATTATTTTTTAATCATAGCACGATATTTAAATTTTTAACTAGTTAAATTATTAATAATGCATTTTAAAAAATATAATAATCTATCTTGCATAAAAGTACACTCGATTTCCAAAACGTAAACTTAAAAAAAAATTTTTCTATTTGAATTGAATGTAAAATTCAACAAAAAAAATTTTAATATAAACTTTGTACGTTTGGAAGATGAATTCAATTTCTATGCCAATTCCTAGTGAAATCAAGCAAATCTTTCTTAAGCCAACCTAGTTTTTTATAAGTGTTGTTTTGCGGACACACTAAAAATATGGAAAAACTAATAAATTAAAAACTAGGTACATTTTGTTTACAGTTCAAAAGCTCTTCAACTTTGAAACAACAAAGTTTACAAGTACGCATTATGTATTTCTTCCCATTAATTCCGCGATGTCTAGAAAAGATTTAGTAGAAAAGCTTAAAAAACTTAGAAATAATATTATTTTTTATGTCCGAAAATAAATTGAGCCAGCAAAAGTAATTAGTCATTCCCGTTATAAATAAACAAGCAATAGGTCATTTAACTTAATAATCTTTTATTGCATACGACATTTTATTATATGAGATAGCAGCGGAAATGGTCAATACGAAAAGGCGTTTCCCACTATTACAAAAGTCTTCACACGAGTGGATCATGTATGTAAGTATGTGTACATATATATCTATATATATGTGCATGTTACATTCCCTGGCTCGTATCCACAATCTCGGGGCCACAGATCGAAAGGTCGGAGTGATAAATTTTTTTTTTATTTTACTTTTTTTTTTCCCGGAATCGGAACCACGGGAGAACTCGGATGTGCACATGTGTCGTATGTAGATGTAAATTTATATATATGTATATATGAGAGTGTATCTATATATGTCCATATATATATAAAGATATATACACATATATATGAAGTAACAGCCCGCATATTCGGGGGAGACTAACGAATTTATTGTTGAGTTAATTCCACATCTGGTTTGCTGGATCCAGCTTATTGTCCCACTCGACTTTAATTTATTGCTTTCTCTCATTCAATATCTCATATCAATTTTTTTTTACACTATATATTTCAGGCATTGTCCTTAGTCCACAACAAACACTTAAAGTATCACAAAAGATAAAAAAAAATCTTATAAATTTTATTTTCTCAATAGAAAATGATTTTATCAGCCAGTAAAACCTTAATCTTTATTCTACCTCAAACATCAATAATCTTATCTTGAATGTCAGCTGACTGTTTAGTTGGTCAAAAAATAAAAAAAAAAATAAAACAGACGAAAAAACATTTTTTCTTCATCCAATTAAAAAAAATCTTTGGGTATAATATTTTTCTTGGATGGTCTTTTATGTTGGTGCAGCGTAGCATTGTGTAGGCGCAGATTTTTCGATGCGGGAAAAAGGAATAATAAGAAAACAGCTAAGAGAGTAGTATGGGGAAAGGCCCCCGGATGGGCCGTAAGAGACCAGATGGCTGTTGTAAGAAAAAAAGTTTTAAAAAAAAATCAAGGAGGGGTAAATTCTCCCCCAGTTCTTGTGATGGGAGATGCTGTAGTGGTGGGTCAGCGTCGAATGGAGCTAAACTTTAAACTAAAACTCGTATTCACTGTGCAACTATTATATACAAATACACAAACCCCAAATGTCATGTATATATATTTAGTTATATATGTACTACTCTAGTGACTCTTTATAACATCCCTTAAATTGTGTCGAGGGTAGACCACATATAAAATTGAGTATATTTTATACAGTATATATAAATATATATATATATATATTTACTTCAACTTCAAGCACTCAAAATATTTTATCACTAAATCCAGTTACATTAATTTACTACCGTAATTAATATTTATTTATATTTAACGAGCGTAAATAATTTATTAGACAAATTAGAAATTTTTATTTCATATATCATTTTAATTATTAATTTATGTATATTATATATACATGTATATTATATATACATGTATATATATCAAAGGTGAAATTTATATGGGTATGAGCTTTGTGAAAAGATTATTTCTAACGAGGTGAGAGTTTGGTGCATGAGAGATTCAGCGCAAGTTACTCAACTGGATTGCGCGAAAACTAGTATGGATTTCTCGAAAAGTATATTCATATGGTTAATATAAATGTATTTTTATGTTTAATATATATTTGTAGGAGTTTTAATTGGTTATTAAAAGTTTTATATTTTAATGTTAATAATTAAATATTTTTTTTTTTTTTTAATATATTTTTATTTGCAAATTCTTTAGTAGATTTCACAGAAATTCTACTATTGTATTTGTACTCATGATGCAACTTTACAAAAATTTTATCATTTTTTGTACCAACTAGTCGTGTAGATTCAAAAAAACCACATATCTACTTACACACAAATGCACGCACCCACACCCGCATATATATATATATATATATATATATATATATATATATATATATATATATATATATATATATATATATATATATATATATATATATATATATATATATATATATATATATATATATATATATATCTTGAAATCACTGAGAACACATTTTTTTTTTAAAAGCTTGAAATTAAAATGGAAATAACTTGAAAACAATGCGGAATTTCAACAAACTTTAACTGAGATAATTTGTAGGAAATAAAATTGTGTACAAAAAAGATTCTATAACATTGTATAATAAATCTGATAGTAGTGCTGAAAAAGTTAAATAATACTAGAATTTACTGTGAAGCCAATTTTGACCTTGAATAATTTTTGAAATTTTAAATTTTACGAAAAATGATAAGAGACATTGTTTGTAGATCTTTTAATTTTCAACAAAAGTAGTCATTGTTTTTTCCAATACACTGATTTGCTGATGAGTGATAAAATTCCAAAGTTAAAAAAAAATTTCCCATGTTATTCAAACAGGAAATAGAAAATTGCCATGCGGGAGTTGATGATTTTAAGCTCAAATTCTGATAGTATTCATTTTTCGTCATTTCCAACAATATTTTTGATATTATGAAGAAATAAAAAAAGGCGATTTTTTTTAATCAGTCTAATATATATACGATACAGCATACTGTTCTCTCACGATATCGACCACAATTCCACATTGACCTTAATGAAACTTCATATGGCTATTATTTAGTTTAAGTGTTTGGTTCAGTTTGAAAATGAGTTAAATTGACCAGAAAGATTAGAAGTTATGATCGTTTTAAATTTTTGAATTTTTCCAAAAAATCTACCTTCGTTGATTTATCACCAAAGAACTTCTGAATCGCGGTGGTTAGCATCTTCTATTTAATCCAATTGGCTTTAATCTGTGCTGAACCGTAGCATTCAAAATCTTGAATAAAAGAAACTCAAATTTTTAATTTTTTAAGAAATTAAAAAATTTCGAGAACTCTAAAGTTTTTGGGCTAAAACTTATGAGAATTTTTTTTTTTACCGTATACTCTAATTTTTCAAAAACTGGGAGTGAAACGAAATCAAATTCTTTTGATATACATAGATTTTATAAAAATATTTCCTATAATATATTGGAAGCGGTCCACTAATTTTCTCTCCATGAAGGAAAAATTGCTAAGCTAACATACGAAAAGTTCCTATCCCGACGTATGAAATATTTCGACAGTTTTTTTTCCTTATGTTCAAATATCGTATTTTTTCAACAGACATATGGGAGGTTATGAGTCTTTCGAGTCACATGTATAGGAGGATATTTGCTAATATGTAGCTATGGGTCTACGTATAGATGTACGTGCGTACGTACGAATTGGCAATATCTTTCTTCAAAATATGCCGATTTGAATAATTTTGGAGGTGATTGAAGATGGCGCTCAAATATTATTGCTGATTAAATTTTTAAATGAATTGACCTAGTCTAAATTATTTAGAAAATAAATTTTTTTTTTGAAACAGGAATACGCTTTATTTATTTTGACGTAAAAGTATGATAATTGAGTTCTGAAACTTTTTTTTTATGAGAATGTTTCAATTTACGGCGGATAGATAACAAAAAACTATATTTATTGAGAAAAAATTTTTATTTGTTTCATCGGTTTGCAAGTCATAAAAGCAGTGATAGTTTTATTTATTTATTTTTTTAAAAAGTATTATTTGTTTTTCATGTCAACTCATGCATCTTTTTTAAATGAAAGTTATGCAGGGTGGCCACAAACCGGGAATTTAATGCAACCGGGAAATATTATGAAAATGCCAGAGAATTTCGAAAAGTATGCGGGAATTAAATTGCGACAGTTCAAAATTAAAAAAATTTTCAATAGTACACTAGTTATAAAAATTACGGGATATTAAAAAAATTTCGAATTTTAAAGTGATTTTCAACAGGTTGTGACTCGAAGGAAAATGGTCGTATGACAAAAACAAAAAAGGCAAATTGTAGCTTCAAGTGTCTAGTTTTCTGATCTGGTCGTAAAATTTTTTTATTATATGCAGTTCCGGAGTAATCCTAAGAAAACTATCGAAAAATAAATTTACCAAATTTTTGCTCTTCTTATAATCGGTCTTCGAGCTTCAATAAATTTTTTTCGATAATTATCATTGATTTTTGATTGCTCTAGAACCGTGCATAATAAAAAATTTTCAAGATCAGATCAGAAAACTAGACACTTGAAGCTACAATTTGCCTTTTTTGTTTTTGTTGTACGACCATTTTCCTTCGAGTTACAAACTGCTGAAAATTACTAAAAAACTTGAAATTATTTTAGTATCCCTTAATTTTTGTAACCAGTGTATTTTGAATTTATTTAAATCATAAAATTTCTTATTAAATATTTTAACTCACATATTTTTAACATCGAATAATCAAAAGTAGGCAATGTTAATTAATTTTATTGTCATTTTTTATGGTTTCTCGCATGATTTAATCATCAAATTTAATTATTGAAAATGAAAATATAATAAAAACTTTGAATATCTAAATGATACGAATAAAATTTCTAAATCAGGGACAAATGTGAAAAACCTTACTGGAAAATCTGGAAATATCAGGGAATTTTGAAATCATTTTTTTGTGGCCACTCTGTTATATTTTTAACAATAAATTAATTTTTTTTACCTTTTAAAATATTTTACACAGTTTAATTTAAATTAAAACAACGTTTATAAGAATAAATTTGAATTAAAAATTTAATTAACCTAATTAATTATTCCACAAATTATTCAAATTCTCATATTTTATTTCCTGAAAAATGAAGTTTAAAATGTCATAGAATGTGCCAGTGAAAAAAGGGAATAGTGATTTAAGCAAAATGAAAAAATTACATCGTATCATATTTCCCTAGACAATGAAAATAATAATCAATACTAATGATATTAAATCGTACGAATGAGTTTGCTGGGCAGATAATTAATTTATAGATTCACTGGTTCAACAAATTGGTCGATTGGCGTTGTAGCTTTATCGTTTAGTCTCCTTCTCATTCGCCCTTTCAATTCAGTAACATCTATCATTCTCTTTTGCCTACTCCTTACTCCTCTCTGTACACTCCCCAGTGATGCTCTTCAACTAGCCCCTCTTCAATCTCCTCATCCTCCCTTTTATCATCCTCTCTTACTCTCGATCAATTTGTTCGTGAGCTCTTTGTGCCAACAGGGGGATGTTTAACGACGATTAGTGTGTGTAGAGCCCCGCAGTCAATCAATCTGTTGACCATATTGACATTAGGTTCAAACATATATATATATATATATACTTATTTATTTTTATTTTTATATAATATCTGTCATTGAGGTTTTGACATTTAAAAAAATATAAAATAAATAAATATAACTTATAGACGTCGCGACTTGTCATTAAAAATAAAATTAACGTCGCGTCATATTATTTATTCATTTTAAAGTAATTCGATTCATTAACTTTAAATTTTGAATTTTAATTCGAGGTTAAAACACTATTTACATTAAATATACTAATTTAATTTTTTAACTCTAAAATAATAATAAATAATTTTAATTTGCTGCAATAAAAAAAAATAACAAATATTTCTCATTAATGAAATTGTAAAAGAAAAAAATTTATAAAATATTTGAAAATAACCATTTTACAATAAAATTGATAAATTTACTCTAAAATCACGGCTGCCCAATTTCAAACACACAGTAAGGGGCAAATTTTTTAAAATCAATTTTTTAGTATTTTTAGTTCCACTGGGGTCTTGTGGACATGATTTACACGGAAAAAACAGAATATTAGAAATGAATAAATAATAGTAAAAAGTGGAATCTGTTATCAATAATTAGTACTATTATGTACTTAATGCAAAGTAGTTTACTAATTTTCGTAGATTCCTAAAAACTACTATCAGTTATTTCAAAAAGTAAGAAAATATTATTACTTTTAAGTATAATAAGTGACTTATTAGTGAATATTAATTAATTTATGACAAACATATATTAAAAAGTAATGATTGGTCAAATTAAGAATTGCTATCTTAGATACTGACTTTTCCAGCCGAAAAGTTGCAAAAGTTACAAACTTTTATTTTATAAATTCGATATTACTGATCAATAATTAGCTTAAAATATCATTTATTCATCATTATAAATTAATTTACAATATACATAAATCGAATAAGTGGCAAATAATAAAATGAAAATTTAGTATACTAGATACCGATTTTTTGCTCATAAAAATACCGAAAACTTTTAACTCTTATTTTATAAATTCTATTCCATTGATTAATAATTAACATAAAATGTTATTTTTCTGTTATTACAGATTAATTTCTTATATGCATAAATCGAATAATTGGTCAATTTTTTAAATTTTTCTATGTTTATTTGAATAGTAATGAATAACTGTAGATAGCAATTTATCGATTCTTTTTCATATTAATTTTAATATACAAAATTACAAATTTTTTTCTTCTATGTGTATCAAATTTTAATATAAAAAATAGCCATTTTGTAATATCTCATACAAAGTCGCTGTTAATGGAAAAAATGCCGTAGATCGGCCGATGTCTGACTGCCGTCACTCGGCCAAGCATAGGCAATTAGTAATGGGCCAAGCATGGTTAAGTACCAGCAGCCGTTTAATATTTTGAACGACGCTGCCGATGGCTGGCCAATGAATGGCTACTTATGACTGGCCGAATATCGGTTCGCAATGTTAGGATACTGTTAGTGAATCAGTGGTCCATGACTTTGTCAAATAAAAAAATCTACTAATCAATTATTAATTATACAAATAACTTATCATTATAGTTTTCTTTAATTAATAATTATTTTTTTTTTTGGATTTAAGCTAATTTTTAATCAATAATATATTTTAATTTTCCGATTAAAGTTATTTACAACTAACAATTAAAATATTTTTTAGTTCGTTATTATTTGCAACCAACAACCGCAATTTTATAACGTTATTTTTAAAAATTAATTTAATAAAAAAATAATACATACATTTTTATAATAAATGTCATTTTTAATAATGGTGGTTGAGCAAGATATTTCAACTGGATTCTTGATAAATAATCAATTTAATTTAATAAGTTTTATTTTTAAAAATTATGTAATTATAATAAAATAGTACGAAATTCTTATTTTTTTTTTTCTAAATAATCGAAAATATTAATTAAATTGCTCTTTATATTTTATAAAATCGAGTGGTTGTAGTAGAATGAATATCTAGATCATTCAAAAGTGTCAGTTCAACATTAGCAGTTTCGTCCAGTAGCCATCTTTCGAACCCAGTAATCAGAAGGACGGCAGTTCTGGCGCCCAGAACCCAGCAGAATTTTCACCGAGTTTTTTTCACATCATTTAGCCTACTTAAATAGATTAAACGTTAATGATCATGAATTCTAGTAGGTTAATAAAAAAAAATTATTTTTTTAATTAAATTCATTTACATGCTTAACTGATTGCCGGCTGCCATTAATCGGCCGATAGTCGAGCGCCATTAATGGGCCGGAGTTATCATTTGTATATTCAGCCGTTCATGGGCCATCAAAAATTGTTAATGACCGGCCGTTAATCATACTTCGCCCGACGATGAGCCATCCAAGGGCCGGTTTCCAAACTTTGTATGGGTATATGATGGTCCTGGTTTGATATTAGTATGCAAATATACTAATTTTAACTCAAAAATAAACTTCAAACTATTCAAATCTTGAGCATCTTTTTTTCCGTGAATACATATTTCAAAAATTTTATTTTTGTCAGTTACTGTGTTTTGAAATTGGCAGCTGATCAGTCAAGGATTTTTCGTTACAAAAATTCAATTATTTATAAAATTATTTTAGTACTTTTTTGTGGTATCTTTGATAATTTAATCAGAATTTTGTATTAAAAATCACAAACTTTAAATGTAAATGTCTCAATAAAAATTTTGAATTTTCTAAAATTTAATTTATGTCTAAACTATATTAAAAATTCAAGAAGAATGTATCGATATAATTTTGTAGACAAAATTTTCTATACAAAAGATGTCTGGTATTTTTTTTGTCAATTTAATATTTTAGCCATAATTATTAATTTGAGTCTATTTGAGAAATTATAAAATTTTTATTACTTAAAGCCGTTAATTAATTATCATTTTTTAATTAACTCGTCAGTACGCCCATTATGTGCATTTTGCTCACGGGACACTATTAAAAAATTATAGGATGTTGCTGTGTGCAAGCGAGTCAAAAACACGGGAGTATAGAAGGGTTAGCAAGAAATTATTCAAAAATTTTATTTTTTTATGAAAGCAAGTCTAAATTATAATAAATTAATTAAAATATGAAAACAACAAAAAAAAAAAACTCCAAAGCAAAATTTAAAAATAATATAAAAATGTCTACTTTACCCGTATATATTAAAAATTTATATATTCTCTTGAAATAACAAAGACAAAAAAACTGACAATTCGATCTGAAAAAAGTAAACGAGAAAAGTTTTTCTATCTTTTGTGTTTGTCATAATGATTACCATGATTATTATACTTTTTTTTTGCGTTTACTCCATCCCTCAATTCTCTTCATAATACTCTCGTTTTATCTCCAATGTACTTTTCATCGCGATGTGAACGAGAGATTTTTCGTTATCGGGAAATTCTTTATATCCTAGTCTTTTCTCTTTTCTCCTCTTCCGTTCCCTCACTCTCACTCCTCTTCATACTCTTTCCCTCGTACTCATCGAGTCCACACATCGTTCCACGTTCGATCATCACAAAACTCCCAGGGATTCCAATAATCTCATCCTATTTTTTTTTTTTTATTTTATTTCGTTAATTTAGTTTTTTTTTTCAACTTTATTTTGCATGTACATAAAATAAAGTGCGATAATAAAACGTTAAAATAAAAGCGATTATACTGTACGTATATACATTCGTTAATTTCACATGTACTCGTTTCACAGATTTCATATAAATTTAAAATATTTTTAAAAATTATTTTTATTGTATATATGAAAATAAAAATAAATAAAAGCACTGCAGGTACGACAGGATTATCGTGTGTTAACTCCGTAAAAAAGGTCAAGAACGAATAGCGTTAAAAAAAAAATTAAAACAACTAGAAATAAAAAAAAAACGAGGTTTGAAGAAGCGAAAAAAAAGGCGTAAAATAGCTTGTAACCGCAGTCGCGCCGCTATTACTTCAGACTCTAAATTTTTCAACGTTTCTCTTATTACTGTACAATATTTTTATTTTTCTCTTACATGCTGTAGTTATGTACACATTACATGCATGCATACATGCTTGTATGAACATACATATGTATTTGTATTAAGGATATAGAAAAATTTTTCTGGGTTTTTTATCTCTTACGAAGCTTGCATCATTCTTGGTACTCATCATTTTATTTACGTGTTTTACTCACTTCAAAAGCCTCTCTAATATTTTCCCTTTGATCTTTACGGTTTATTTTTTCAATATAAAAGTATATATATGTATAAATATATAGAAAGATATTTTCGTTTTTCATCCTCGACTTTTTTGAATATAAAATATAAATTTATTTTATATTTTCATTTATATATAGATGTATACTATTATCACTATACTTAGGCATATATAATATATATAAGTATATATGTGTAAGTAGGTATGTGTATATTAATATATATAGATGTATAAGAGATATATAGAGAGACGTGTTCCACATATATCCATTGAAAAATACCTGCGATGAATATTGTGATTTTTTCAGCGGATGCGTTCCGATTCTTTGAATAAAAGCGCCAGAAACTTTATTGGCATATTAATGATTTTTTTTACTTTACAATGACATTATAATTTATTACTATTTTATTGGATTTTTTTTTAGAAATAAAGGAAAAATTTTTTATTTTTAACGAAAAAAACTAGCAGAGGATTTTATAAGAACTTATTGAGGAAATTCTCAGACAGTATCCCCCCCCCAACTTGTTAAAAATATTCAATGACTTTCAACTGTCATATAACTGTATTAAAATTTTATTAATTAATTAAAAAAAAATTAAAACCTTAATTGTGGAAAGGACAACGTGTACTCGTAATTTCATCAAGATGTAGAATTTTTTAAAAATTACTTGTAGTTTTTATCAACAAGGAATTAATTGAAATTTGTTTAATAAATTTTAGCCAACAAAATTTGAAAATTCAAATTATAAAAGTAACAGAAAGATTTTACTGAAATTTATTTGACAATTTTCGTTCAACTCCTAATTGATGTCAACTGCAAGTAATTTTTTTTTAAATCTATACCTCAGCAAAACTGTTCTTCTTTCAATTAATCGTTTAATTTTTTTTTAATTAATTAATTTTAATAAAATTTTAATTTGCTTATGACTATTGAAAGTAAATGAAATTTTTAAAAAAATGGCGGGCACTGTCTGAGAATGGCCTAAAGATATTTTAATAAATTGTTTTTTAACTGCAACTAATATAAAAGTAAAACAATATTTTGAATACAAGCTCAAAAAACTGATAAATTTATGATTGTGAAGTTAGCCGCCGTCTAAAAGTTTTTGGATTTTTTTTGAAATAATAAATTATAAAAAAAAAATATTTGAAAAAATTGCACCTATAGTTTTTAAAATTTTCTGCATGTGCATATTTTTAGTTTTTGTTTTTTTTTTTTAAATTAAATTATTGGAAAAAAAATCCGAAAATTGTTAATTGTCTGCCAACTTCAGGATCATGATAAATTTCCATTTTTTAATTTTAAGTAAAAAATTTAACTAGAAAATTTCAATTTTCTAAAGTAACATTTTAAAAAATAGTAATTGAGATTTAAAAGTTTTTATTTTAATTTAGCTAAAAATTTAGAATACAAGCACGAGTAGTTTTGGTAGATCGTAAATTAATAATAGCTTAATTTTCAATATAGAGTTTTAATAATTAAAAATAAAATTTTTAACGTCACATTTGAAAATTTATTTCACAAATATTAAATAAAATATTTCTATGAATTTTTATTTTCAAATTATAGTCAAATGTTTACAAAAAATTTTCAGTTACAAATTCAAATATTTGATAAAGTTGGAGTTATTAATTTTTCAATTTGAAATTCATAATTTATGTACTTCATTAAAATTTCTCCTTTCCTTCACTAAGAAATTTATTAAAAAAAAAAGTTGACGTATTTACATCAATTTTTTTTTTTAATTAGAACTAAAAAATTAAAAAAAAAATGTAACGTCAATAAGAAGTTATATAATTTGAATTAATTTAAATTTTGAAATTTAATGTTAACAAATTAATAGTATAATATATTTTTGAAAATCATAAATTTCAAAGTTTAAATAAAATAAATTTGTAATAATCCAAAAAAAGTCAATGATTACAAAAAATATAAACTTTGAACAATAAAACGTTTGCAAAACTCTAGATCGTTACAAAGTCTCTTGATGTTCCGGTTGAAATAGAAGAGCTTCAAAACGAGGTGCTTGATAAATCCAGCGAAGGCATAATTTAGCAAGTCTAATTGCTCGAGCACTTCGACTTTCAACATCTCTCACTTATCATCCATGGGCTCTTTGACTGAACACTCAAAGATATATACATACTATATACTAAATTTAAACTCTTTACGACCTCAATGCAACTAATAAATATTTTTTGTCCCTCCTCTCAACATTATCTTAATTTCCTTAACCTTTTTTATCTTAATTAATTTTTTTTATAAAAACTATTTAATAGCGGGCTTTAGTGCTGCTAATGTCTATAATCTACATGAAAATCTCCGTGAAATTGTTCGCTTAAAACCCCTTAAATGAATTGTTATTTCTTTTTTTTTTTTTATTAAATTTTTTTTAATATTCCATTTCAAGTTTTCTTTTATTTTTTCTTTTTTTTTTTTCCCTCTTGTCTATACTCTCTAGTACAGTAGACTCCTTGGAATCTCAAGTCTTCGGAGGTCCTCTTGGGACACCTATGTATAGTGTGCAAGGCAATTGTTAACGTCGGAGAGGGCTAGTAAGAAAAAAAAATGCACTAGAGTGTTGTAAAGGCTTGTGAGGGTTGCGAGGGTGCAAGTCAGCACGAGTAGTACTCTTTAGTCGCAGACTATAACCCTTAACTCTTTACTTTAATCTTAACAATGCGTCTTATATGCTTATTAACTTTTATTGAAAAAATCAACACTTGAAAAATAAAAATAATTTTTTATACAAAAATGAGGGTGATAAAATAACAATTTTTTGGCTGAAAGCCAGAGACAAAAGAAAGTAAATTATAGATTTTAAAAATGTCGAGGATTAGTCGACATATTTATTCATCAGATCAAATAAATATACCGGGAACATTTCCGGGTATATTAAAATCCTACGCTAAGGCCGCTACACGTACCCAGCCTTATGATCTTCTTAAATGAACTGCGTGTTATTTTCGCGCACTTGCTAATAATCAAGTGCCATCAGTCAAGGTCTGCTATTAACCTCTTATTAAGAAGTCAAAACTTTTTTTTTATTTAAAAATAAAAATGTTGCTCTAATTATTATATTGATAATGTTTATTCTAGTACTTAAAATTTGGATTCAACTATTAAAGTCACGATAAAAATAACAGAACAATTTTATAAAAAATTAACCCGAGTCGAAGTTTTAGTTTTCTTTCGGTTCTCTTCAGTTCTTAAAATTATATTTTTGATTTTTCTTGATTTTACTCAGATATTTTTTCAATCTCTTACATTCTCTTCATGTTTCTTTTTGCTTTTTTAGTTTTCTTTAAGCTGTTCTGAGTTCTCTATTTAAAGTTTTTAATTCTCCGAAAGTTATGGACGATGATTCGCTTTTGATTCTTCTGCGTTCTCCAAAAAATCCACTCACTAGCGAATGTATTCTTTCAATGTTATGTAACACAAATAAAGTTAGTAGTCTCTATCCGTTGCGTAGCCTAGTCGTTAATGCGTCGGTCTTTCGTTCTTAGGGACCCGGGTTCGAATCCCACCAAAGCGTTGTTGTATGGTCAACGATAAGCTTAGTGTTTTTTCTCTGAATTAAAAATTTCTAACTCGATTAAAAATTCACTTATTCGCATATCTGATTATACCAGAAAGGGATTATACCAGGATTGCCAATATGATTAAACAAAAAATTGCAAGCGGAATAAACAAATTCTATTTTGTTTTAAATTTATTTAAAATTTCTATATTGTCTTCTGTATTTCTGTATTGTTCGCCTGAGAAAAAAATTTATTATTTTTTTTTGTTTAAAATTTGCTTACCCAGGTTAATATTTAATAATATATATTAAAAATTTAATATTTCATTTTTAAAAAAATTAATTTTTATTAAAAGAGAATAAAGAAGGAATAAACGAGAATCTAGGAAATTTTTTACTTGATTCTCATTTGATATTTTTGACGTGTAAAACGGAAAATATTATCATCAGCAGAGTACCAAAAGTCAATCAAAATTACATGGAGTTAAGTGAAGACGTAGTATCTCGTATAATTTTTTTTGGTTCTCTTTAGATGTGAAAAACAGGGAAGAATCAAAAAAATTTACAAAGACTCAATTTTTCGACTCAGGTTTAATTTCCTCAAAAAACAAACCTTATCAGTTTTCGAGTATGCCCTATAGTTAAGAAGCTTGTAATTATTAAAGTCGATTTTTAATTTTTATCAAAAATTAAATTTTAGATTTGGACGTCCTTCAATTAAAATTTTGGTTAAATTAAAGTTACGGTAAAATTATATAGAACTATTTTATAGGAAATTAAATTTACCATAAGGACGAATCTTATCAATTTTTGTGTATGTCCAATAGTTTAGAACCTGGTAGTTATGAAAGTTGGTTTTTAATTTTTATCAAAAATTCAATTTTAGTTTCGGACGTCTCTCAATTAAAGTTACGGTAAAAATTACAGTAAATAGTTTTATAGGAAATTCAATTTCCTACAAAAAAAGTATCTGTCAATTTTCACATAAACCTGATAGTTTATAAGCTAGAGCGAAACTCAATATGATATTTATAATGACAGCTTCAATTACGTCGAAAAAAAAAAAAAAAACACGAGTACAAATTGTTATTAATTCAAACAAGTAAACGAATTCATATAATCCGCTTTCACGATATCGATCTCAGAAAAATTTATTTGATATTTAATAGTAGAATGACCCCTTAGTATAAGAGTATTTCAACACTCACAAATTAATTCATCTCTCGAGTCTCAAGTGCTTGTTTTCAAGTACTCATTCAACGATTCATGAATTAATTATCAAAAAAAGTATCAACCAATAATGATTATATCTATAATAGTAATAATAATGATGAAAAAAAATTCAAATTAAAAATTAAAAAATATAATTTCGGGTGAGGTTTAGTACACATAAGGATAAAATAATAAACGAAAGCCCGAAGCGAGCCCAAAAGTGAATTATTTTTGTACCATAACAGGAACGGTTTGAGTATCCGCCTTTCACTCATCCTACGGGACTGACACCGCGTTACCTGAAGACCCTTCTCAATCAATTTGGCCGAGCAAACAGCAAAGTGGCCTTGGATCGTCTACTAGTACAGTGGCAGGGCATCGGTCTTTCGGATACACTTCTCTATCAGATCTTGATGATAGGTAGACTTTTAAATGATCAAGACAGACGCCAAGTGGATCTATATCGCTTTCTAGCAGTTGCCTGTGGTCTTTTTGGTTCTGTAAGCCCCACTAAATAATAACTCATATTAATAACTTGAGAATATTTTAAATTAAGATTTACTAAATAAAGATAAAAATAAACATGTATAGATAAATTAGGATGCACTAAAAAAAAAAATATTTCTTCACCGAGAAAAATACAGGTCAAAATTAAATAATAATTACAATCACAATGAAAAATTTGCTATCTCAAATAAAAAATTAAAATCCATAAAAAAAAATACGATTCGTTGAAAATTAATATTTTATTTCAATTATTACTTTGTACACGGAGAAAAAATTAAAGGAACTGTTCCTAGTACGTTTATGAAATATCATCCCATACCGTTATGGTAATGATTACTTGGGATTATGGGATATAGACCCATACTTTTTGGGAAGGTTTCCATAAATATGGTAACAATTCTTATCATTATGGTAACTGTTCCTATAATATTATGGTAACGATTACCATAATATTATAGTAACCATTACCATAGGTACATAGTAACGATTACCATAATTCCATAGGAACTATTCCGATACCGTATGGGAATTATATCCATAATTATAGAAATGGTTACCATAATATATATGGGTGCTGTTCCTATAATCAACATTTCAAAAAAACCAGTTACCATGCAGTATGGGAACCATTCCCATAATATATTGTAACTGTTACTATAATTTTCTCTCCGTGTAGATTGTAATTTTCACTTATAATAATGACAATAAAGTTTCGTTAAATTTTCGCTTGGAAAAAATCATTATTTAGTTATTCATATAGAAATAGTTAAATCTTACAAAAAGTATGAATTGTTATTAGAATTATTAAAAGTTAACACATTAGTCACAATTTTTGTTTTGTAGTTGATAAATATTACATCTCCAATGTAATTCTACGTAGGTACAAATTGCTACTCCGGGAGATAAAATTACTATTTGAGATTGTAATAATTACTATTTTGATTATAAGAATTACTCGCCAGAATACATCTTTTACAAAGCGCGTTAACTAATATTTACTAAGTACAATAGTCAAAATTATTGCTGCATTATAATTTTTATTTGTCGCTAGTAAATTTTATTATAATTGCAGTAATTTTTATAATCAACCCGACTAGAAAGTACTGTGGGATCGCCCAGAGTATACATGTGGACCTCATTAGGTTCTCATAAGGCATGCTCAATAGGGAAATCCATATAAGGACCCAATAAAAACCCAATTGGGAAATCCGAATCGAAAAGAAATCAAATTATTGTAAGTTTTATCCTATTGGGGCTTGTGGGGGATTTTAGTGGGATATAACAGAAATTATTATTCTAAATAATATGTTGTAATTTGTACTTTCAGTTTTGTAAAAGTTTTTAATTTTTTTTTTAACGTTTCGAGATTACTTCTCGGACTGTAATTTTTTTTTTCAAATTTAGTAAAAATTACTTAATTTTTTTTCCACTGTTAAAATTTGAGTTGTTAATTTTTTATTTTTTATAGTGATCCTTGCAGCCTTTAATTTCCTATATAATTAACATGGAAAATAATTTCCCGTTGGGCTTTTTGATGTATTTTCAATGTCAGACTAGTTTATTACTAAATTGTACATATGACATATTTTTATAGAGAATTCAACACTCGACAAATAAACTCCTGAACTTCAAAGCGTTCTCTTTGACGATTTTTAAACTGCAGCCTCAACACTTTAATTTTTTATTCCAATATTTGACGCAGCAAAAAAATCAACAATTTTAATTAAAAAATTTAAGAGTACTCGACTTCCAAGAAAAAATTTTATAAGTGAATTCTTGTTTATTATTTTATATTTTGGATAAAAATAATTTTCTGATTGACATTACTTCAATGTATCATTGCCTAATTACATATTCCATTGAACCAATAATACATTTTTTTGCAAAAAATTGAGTATAAAACAAATTTCTGTGAAATTTTTGGATATTATTGAAATTTTCTTCTGCAAAAATTTAACTTAAATCAGAGATTAGTCATGCATAATTTCGTAGCACGTTATTTTGACATGGTAATACATCAAAAAGCCTGACAGGAAATTATTTTCTGTGTTATAGTTGGAAAATTGAATAATGCGATCAGCATTATCAACAATTCAATACGTCTTTAGAGCTCTGGCTATTATGAAATTATTTTTTTCAATGAACTATAAATTTCTCGGTAGTTAAAAAAAAATGGTCGATTTTATTGGCACACCTTAATATATACATATATATTAGCTGCTACCAGCCTGCAGCGATCGCTGAGCGTAAGTTTATCGGGTATCAAATATTATTTTTAACTATAAGTCCAACCAACGAAATTCGGTAGGGAACTTTCTTAAACTGCATTCATATTAACTAAGAAGGGATATTGCAGAAATAAATTGCTAAAGGGTAAGACAAGAGGAGGCGTCAAACTTGGAAAAACATGTCGCGTTACAGATGCCATAAGGGCGTATAAAAATTATACGCCCTTATGGCATCCGGGAACCATAAGGGCGTATGAAAAATTTTTTTTAGGAATTGATGAAATTATATAAGTATAGTAGAGACAAAAAAAATTATTTTTCAAAAATAAAAAATTTTTTTATACGCTCCTATGGCTTCCAAAACTGGTATCGGGAGCCATAAGGGCATGTAAATTTTTTTTTTTTTTTCGGAAACAGACGTAATTATGTTCTATAAGTATGATAGAGACAAAAAAAATTTTTTTCCAAAAATCAAATTTTTTTTATACGCCCTTATGACTCCCGGATTTGGTACCGGGAGCCATAAGGGCGTATAAAAAAGTTTACTTCTCAGGAATCGACGTAATTATGTTCTAAAAATATAATACTAAAAAGAAAATTTTTTTCAAAATTTTATTCTTTTTTATACTTAGAAAAATTTTTTTTTTTTTTTTTTCCAACTGAAAATTTTTTTTCAACAAACCAAAAAATTTTCCCTAAGTTCAAACGTGTTTTATCATTCTTATTCTTTAAGGTCACAATCACGTTGGTTTCGAAAACTAAATTTTGTTTATACGCCCTTATGGCTCCCGATACAAATTTCGGGAGCCATAAGGGCGTATAAAAAAAATTTGATTTTTGAAAAAAAATTTGTTTTGCCTCTATCATACTTATAGAACATAATTACGTTTGATTCCGAAAAAAAAAAAATTTATACGCCCTTATGGCTCCCGGTACCAGCCTCGGGAGCCATAAGGGCGTATAAAAAAAATTTCATTTTTGAAAAAAAATTATTTTCGTCTCTATTATATTTATAGAATATAATTGAGTCGATTTTCGAAAAAAAAATTTTTATACGCCCTTAGGACTTTTCAACGGTATATTTTCCAGGTATACGCCCTTATGGTATCTGTAACGCGATGTGTTGCAACTAAAAATCCAATCGACTTAAATTTTGGTCAAGATATTTCTTAGATTACATTTATATCTACAAAAAACGAATATTGCAAGCATAAACTCCTGAAAGAACAAAAGGAGGTATCAAAAATAAAAAAAAACGCATTATGTAGTTGTAAATCCCACACACTTCCAATTTTAGTAAAACGGTCCCTTCACTTATATAAACATCTAGAGTCAGAATGGATGTTGCAAAATTAATCGAGAATAAAATAAGTTGGAAAAAAAATAAACAATTCTCAAGTAATGGCGGGTTTTTTGAGTAAAACAACAATAAGCAAATGTTCCAAAGCTCAAGTCTGTAGATATCAGAGTCAAAGAACAGGAGTGTTTTTATCTTTGACGTACGTCTCCACAATCTCTCTCGAGAAATTATTTTCGAAAAAAACTGTAACATGGCGAATACTTATGAAAAAACATTCGCCCCAAATTTCGAATCAGTAGAAAGAAACAAAAGTGAACTCTTTCGTTTTTATTAGCGCTAAATAAATATTTATCAAAGCAATCCAACACGAAGAGAAGAACATGGGAATTTTTCCCATTTTCCTTAGGAGAAATTCCTATGTTGCCATGGCAAATTTTACTTTATCAACATGGGAAATTTTACTAGGAAAATATGAGAATATAACGATATTTTATGGAAATTTTACTTACATATTATAGGAATACTTTTCATATTACCATTGGAAAAATTTCCATGTAGAAATGTGAAAGTTCCCTTTTAAACATTATTGAAATTCCTTTATTGACATGGGAATTTTTCCTAGGTTGACAAGGAAAAAATTCCTCTGTTAACATAGTAAATATTCCAACGTTAACAAAGTAAAAATACCCATGTTGACATAGAAAAAATTGTCATGTCAACATAGAAAAAAATGCTATGTTGCATGGGAAAAGCCCACAAGAAGATTAAACCAACAAAATACCAAATATTTTGGTCATTATTATCATTTAGGCTTTAACGTGATAAAATAGAGATGTGTGAAAATTTTAAGATTTACAAAAATAGAGTTTCAAAGTTTTCGAGAAAATTTTGTGTTATTCAATTAAAATTTTTTTGTAGCACCCACCAATAAACAAATATTTTTATAAATTCAATTAATATAAACGTGTACGTAAAAATCAATTACATCGTTTTTCCGATAGCATATAATGATCAATTCAATAAATTAATTTTGATTTACTTAATAAATTACGCAAAAAAAAACATCAGGTTACAAATATTTCATTTTTACATACATGGAAATGCCTACTTTGTCAACATGGGAATAATTTCCATGTTAGCACGGGAAATTTTCTCATATTGACATTGAAGAATTTCTTATGTCATTAAAGGAATTCCAGCAATATTAACACAAGAATTTTTTCAATGTTTACATATGAAAATTTACATTATCAGTATAGAAATAACTCCTATGTTACAAAGCAAAATTTGCTATGTGAAGTAGTTACAATTCACATGTTTACATAGTAAAATTTCGAACGCCAACAAAGGGATTTTCTCCAAGCAAAATTGGGAAAATTCCCATGTTTTCTCTCCGTGAAGAAAAAAGTTAGTAAACGTTGATGACTTTATAATGAGTAGCTACAAAGCTCCAAGCGATTCTGCATCGGATGATGACGAAGGTTTCAGATCAAAATTTTTTGTAGTTTTAAGTCATTAAATACTTAAAAAAAAAAAATCATTTTTAGTTTATAAATAGTTCCATATTCTGAATACCGATTAATAGAAATATTGTTGGGATTATGTTGAAAAAATTTTATTTGGTGTACATAATACAGAATCTCAAAGAAACGATAATTTACATGTGTGAGTTGCTTACGGAGGAACCTGAAGGTGGATCTTGTATGATACCACTCACGACAATGCTCAGCATCTATGGTTATCTAGCACGACTCGATTGCTCCAGTGAAAATCCCGAAAGTACTTCTGAAAATCTCAAAATTCCTGACAAGCTGTTGAGACATTCACTATTACTGAAGAAGAATAAACCAGGGGAGGAGATAAAGACGAAGA
Organism: Microplitis demolitor; assembly: GCF_026212275.2. Lineage (NCBI taxonomy): Eukaryota > Metazoa > Arthropoda > Insecta > Hymenoptera > Braconidae > Microplitis > Microplitis demolitor. The sequence goes on from NC_068553.1 coordinate 14,357,218, forward strand.
ATAAGATGCTGAAAAAAGATAGAGATAAAATGCTTTTTACGAGTTCAATCTCCAGGATCTCCTTGAAATCTGTTTGCATAAGTCAGGTATTTCTATTATTCTGACAATAAAGAATAAACCGTATTATATGTAATATTTTTATTGGCAATTGTTTTCAATTGGAAAAAGCGAAGTAAAATGGAGATAAAAAAATTCAATGTCAATATAAATACTTCGAGATGTTTTTTTTTATTCGAAATTTTTGAAGATTTTTTTTTAGTTAGAACTGAAATTAAGGCAAAAATTTCAAAAACAAGATTAACATCATTACAATTTTTTAATTTAAAGTGCAGAATTTAAATGCGCAGTAGCCGCAGCTACTAAAAAATTTTCGATCAAAATGCACCAAAATTTAAGATTTCAAGCTATAAAATACTTTTTTTTTAAATCTCGATACGATTATTTTTCACGAAGTTACGGCCTTGCAAAAAACAATAAAAAATTTCTAAAATTTTTCTGTTCCTTTAATTTTCGGCATGAGTGTAATTAAAAAATATTTAAATTTTTTCACTTTTTCAAAAATTTATTTCTTAAAAACTAAAAAAGTATTTTATTAATTATAGCCAAAAATTTGATTTACATTTCGAAATAAAGTTTAAATTTAAATCATCAATACTTTTCGAAATATTAATTTTCAAATTTAAATTACAGACTTCAATATAAAAATATATTTTTATATATTACAATTATATTTAGATTTTTTAAAATTCGATATTTAAAAAAAAAGTATTTTAATGAATTTTTTACATCACCAAAAATTTACTAGATTTTCAAACAAAATAACTGCAACTCAAATACTTTTTGAATTAAAATTGTAGAATTATAAAAAAAGTGCACTAATAATTAAAAATCTTTAACCCTTTTGCAAATTAAAAATTTTATGTGCCTGCATATCTTCAAAATTAATAAAACTTCTGGGTTCATAATATTTATGTACCTGAAGATCGGAACATTTTTTGCGCAACGAAAATGAAAAAAAATTATGTGATTTGACTGCTTAAGTAATAGTTCCGGATATTGGGGGTGGCCGAAGTCCCCCCTCAATTGTCCCATTAGTCATCTTTAGCAGTAAAATTACATAAATTTCTTTCATTTTAGCTGTTCGAAAAACGTTCCGATCTTCAGGTTTATTAATATTTAAAAAATGAATAATAAACAAAAACTTTAGTGATTACTCCATTTTACCCATTTTCTAGATGAAACAATTCTTTAAAAAAATAATAATAACAACTTAAACCTTCACTCAAGCTTACAAGTTACATTAATAAAATTATTACTCAGCTAAAAAGGGTCTTAATGAATTGGGTTATTTAATAAAAATCCATCCAATACAATACAGACTAGCAATCAGCGTGTTTGTGACGTCGCCTCGAGCTCAAGCGTAAAAGAAAGTACTGTGACACAAGCGGAGATAAGCAAGGGTGATATCAAATGTTTTGCTCGTTTGGACGTTGTCAAAGCTGATGAGAAAGAGCTCGGGGTTATGGTTGTTGACGAAAGAACTGCTCATACTCAACAAAAATACGCTTATACTAAGAAAGACGATATTACTGATAATAAAAGTATTAAAAATAGAAAAACTCTGCGTAATAGTCTTGAGTCTATACAGTCAATAAGTAATTGTTATGTGAACAAGTCAAATGGTTATAGCTCAACAAAAGTTTGCTCAAAGGTGTGTAACCATTAGCTCTGTATACATATATACATATATCTACCTATGTACATATGTTTAAAGAGTTTAAACAAAAGTTTTTTATATATTTTTATCATTTTTTTTGAATGTCTAAGTTTAAGTTTTTAATCGATTTGTCTTTTGGGAAACTAATAACGTCAGGAAGAACAGAATGTGGGTGTACATGATGGTGTTCGTAAGGAGAGCGATGGTAAAAGTGAAGAAAAACTAGACGTAGGATGGGTTTTACCAGAGCTAGAGAACCATACGAAGTTAGAGCAGGTGGAACTTGAGGGTGAGGGTGAGGGTGAGGATAAAGAAAAAAAAGAGGAAGAGGAAGAAGAAGAAGAAGAAGAGAATAAGGTCGAGATGTTAAAAGAAGAGAAAATAATAAAAGACGTGTACGTAGACATGAAAGAGAAGTTGGGTCTTGAAAATATTTTCCAAGGGATCTATGAAACTTATGAAGTGAGGGTAAAAAAAATAGAGATTTATCAAGTTTATCATCGTCGTTATTACTAGATGAAGATGTTGAACCAAAAGGGAGTAAAAGATATCAAGAGGGGAAAGAACAAGTTGAAGATAAAGATGAAAATGTTGAGAGAGATGGAGATGAAGTAGGAAATGGAGACATTGTAATGAATTTTATAAGAAGAATGAAAGAGTCTAGTGGTGATATAAATTACAATATAATCGGAATTGGTGATTTTGTTAACGATGAATGTATTAAAGCTGTTGAAGAGTGGCTAGTGGAATGTGGAGGTTGTCAGCAGGGTCTCGTTGGCCCCCGCAACTTGAGACACTTCCTCTGTCCAAGACTCAACGACACTCGTGGGAAAGACTTTAATTAATTGCACTTAACGACATTGCAGTACCAGCTAAAAAAGCGACGTAGAAAAAAGTATTTAAAAAAAAATAATGTATTAAAAAAAAAAGTAATAAAATAAATGGTGATAAATTGTGTAGGTATTAAATGTATATTAATATTAATTATTATTATTATTATTATTATTATTATTATTAGTTATAAAGGTTTGTGATACAACTATTAAGTCAATGAAAAATAGGGAGAAAAAAATCTAAAAAAAGAATAAAAGTTCATCCAGTCGGCTCGTCGCCTCGGGGTTATATTTTTACACCACTGGACAATCGATACGGCTGATGCTTTAGAGGGTTAGAAATTCTCTCAACTGACGGCAGAGTCTTATACCCACGGGAATTGCCTTATTAACGTTCCATACGCTTTTAGTTTTTATTATTTTCTTTTTTTTGTTATCAATAAAATAGCTTTCATACTTTAATAAATATTTTTTTTTTTTTTTTAACCAATTTGTAACTCTTTGTGGATAATTTAATGATAAAAATACCTGAGGGATATCATTCAATAATAACGACATTAATAATTTTAATAATTAATTATTAATTGTTTAATGGGTTTTATCGGGTTATTATATATCCATAATATGTAATGTGAATATTTAATTGAATAAAATATAAGAAGATTTATAATTTAAGTTAGTAAAGACGGTAGATGGTGACCTGCATAAAACTTATTTTATATTCTTAAGATATTTCTAATAATAATTTTCGAAGCTTTTGAATTGACGTCACTGTGAATGGATATAGATTTTTTTACTTAACAAAAATTATCTTATTTATTTAATCAGTGTAATCTATACTAATTCGAGGGATTTATTTTAAATGCTAGAAAAATAAATAATCTGAGAAAGAAAAATTTTAAGTCTGTTATGTATTTGGGTTGAAAGAAAAAAAATTATGTAAATAAAGTTTAAGTTCAAAGGCTATTAGAAGATATAATAAAAAATTATTTATATTTTATGTATATAGTTTTTCGATTTGAAGTTTTTTTTATCTGTTCTTGTCAGTATACCCCAACAGATCTGAATCACAGTAATTACCATAAAAGAACGTAATTTACAGTATCCAGAAGAATGACCATAAATTACGGTAAAATATCGGTAGCTCCCCGCAAAGTTGAGATAATACTACGGTATTTTATGGGAAAATTTCGTATTTTACGGGAATTCTTTTGAATAACAGAAATCGCGGATTTTGCCTATTATACCGTATTTTACACGTAAAAAAAGGTGTAGTTAAATTTACCACAATTGAGGGTACATATACTACACTGACTAGTTATATATAAGATGACTACACATTTAGTAATTACTACTAGCCTATTGTGGTACACAAACTATGGTAACATCTACTACTGTCGTTGGTTAAAACAACTCTTTGGTCAATGACAGCTGTGGTTCTTACTACTCCATATCATAGTTTCTAATTTTTTATCCTTAATTTATTTTTCAAATATATATTAATCGATATTTATTATTTTCGTGGTACTTGAAAAGTTTTAAAAATTTGAAAATTTATATTATATTATTCGCATAAAGAGTTTTTAAATATATTAAAATGGATTTATAAGTGATAAATTCGAAATGTCACCCGCACAAAATTTTTAAAGTAGATTTTTTTGTTCTATACGGCATAATATTTATTTTTCATTTGGAATGATCTTTGTAACAAATTAATTCTTATATTAATAACATAGTTTCATAGAGTATTTAACTTTTGTTGATATAAAATACAAGCACGTAATTTTAAAGGTTATAATTCCCACATTTAAAGATGTAGTAATTTTAATTGCAATTGTGGACCCAGTACAACCACACAGTGGGGTAAAAAAGTTGAAGGTGGTGATGTCGTTTTCGTTTGTCAGTCATTTTACTCCACATTGAAGTAGATTGTACAAATTATGTGATATTGCGCACTCCAAACATAGTAATACCAACAAAATCTTATAAAATTGTGTGGTTAAAGAAACCACAGGAAGAGTTTTCCATACTCCATTGAGTAGTTACTGGGCCTACAAATTTTTACCCCAGTCGAATAGTAAATAGAACTGCTACAGTAGAGATTAATCTTATACAGGGTCATTTATGCTACTCCATTTGTCGCGACGATGACCACAAAGTGTAGTTTAATTATTACTAGCTTAGTGTGGTAAACTTACCTTCATAATTTTTTTACATACCGCAAGTTACCGTACAATGCTGCAAATTTGCAGTAAATTACAGTATTTTACGGTAAAATACGGTAATTTACTGTAATCCGGATCCGCTAGGGTATTGAAAAAGCCGTGTTTAATAATTTTCAGTCCTCTGTTTTTGGAAGTTCGGAAGTTATGGATTTATGGCATAAGTAAAAAATTCATAACATTGAGTAGAAAGAAGACAATCACATTAATTACAAATGTATCTTTTTTTGTCTTGAAATGTAGGTTATGAAAAAAAATTTCAAAAGATGTTTTTTATTTAATTTCTTTTTATTTTTTTTTATTGTGAAGTTTCATGATATTTAAAATTCGATACCATCGATTTTCTTTTTTTAAATGTATGTTATTTTACATTTAAAATAGAATTTTTTGTTATACTCGCTCCAAAGGTTCAAGGCTCGGCTACGCCTCGGACGTTAAAATTACGCCCGTTTCGAACTTTCCCGCCGCCAACCTTAAGCTCATATCTAAATATCGTCGCTGTCAGAAAACTGCCACTTCATGGCCCTATGACATAAATATCTATTTGAAGCGATCAATAAGAAAAGGATTTGGATACCTTCGGTTTTTTAACTCTGCCCGATAAAAAACATTTGGATCCAACAAGATATGTCTGGATCTCGTTATATCTGTTTACATCCAAATACATCCTAATATTTGATCTTGCTAGATATAAGCATATATAATTATATTTGCTCAGATCTAATGATATATTAACAGATATAAAAATTGATATCCATGCAGATATGCTTATATCAAAGCATATACAAGTATATATAGTTATATCTGCTCAGATCCAATTATATATAAACAAATATAAAAATTTACATCCAAACAGATATACTTATATCCAAGCATATATAAGTACATAGAGTTATTTCTGCTCAGACCCGACTCTATGTATGTGAGTATATAGATGCAAAAATAATTCATATCCAAGCAGATATACGTATATCCAAGAATTTATGACTATATCCAAAAATGTGTGTCTATATGGAGTCATATTGGTCAGATCCAATAATATTTAAATACAGGTGAGGCTCCTGAATCGTCGAACTGTCGGGGTTCTACTGCGAATAAGACATTAAATATAGAGTTTTTTTTGTCTAATTATACACGAATATCTGAGTTATATACGAAAATTAAAATTTTTTTTTCTTACTGATTTTGATGTATACGTTATTTAAATCATATACTTGATATTGTAATAAATAAATAAAATAAATCAGTTTGATCAATGTTTTTGAAGTATTCATCTATTTTTTTTTTTTTTTTTGACTTAAATATCAATTGACTTTTGGTATATGTTATACATAGGTTCATCAAAAGCATTAAGAGGTCATAGCAATAAGAACTATGATGTGAGTAGATATTGTTTTTAGAAACGTCAAAAGTATAATATATTTATACATGCATTCATTAGAATGTAGTGAAGCTTCTTTAGATTTATGTGCTTAAATCTATGTAGATTTATTTAAAGATCAACATTTACGCAGATCTGCTTGGATACACTTATATATTCGTGAATGTAGTGAGATCTGTTTGGATCTCGTTTGATATTTTAAGATCTGTTTGGATATACTTAGATATAGTGAGATCTCTTTGGATATTGTCAGATCTGTTTGGATCCGCTTGGATCGCGCCAAAATTCGGATCCAAGCATATCTGACTGTTTGGATTCAATCATATATGCTTGGATCTAAACATTTTTTATCGGGTGGAATTTATATTTTATTCAATTTACTTAATTAATTAGCACTTTAATCGAGTTAATCAATAGACAAGTATCAGCAGGAGATATCAATATAAATTGAATGGTTTAAATTTTTAATCATTTCGATTACTGATACACAAAACTGCAATTGTTTCCTAATTTTTGAAACTTTTTTTTGTCTTTATGAAAAATCAAACTAATACGGAAAAAATAAAATAATAAACTTACAAAATCAATGACATTCGAAACTCTTTTTTATTTATTGCTCTAAAAGTTTTATTTTGACTCTAAAATAATTTGTATTAAAAAAATGGAATCCAAAGTGTCGGATTCTAAAAAGCAAAAAAATTCTTTTTAAAATATTACTCAAATATAAATTATCATTTTTCTTTTACAATTTATATTTCAAGACAAAAAAAAGACCGATTTTAATTTCCATTTTGCAATAAATTATAAATTTTTTTATTAAATTATAATTTTTTTAGTTTTTTTTAAATTCATAACTTAAAATTGATAGTCAAGAATTTTTGCACATACACGCAGAGAATTTTATAGTATTTTTTGCATAAAAAATTTATAGAAAAATTAATATGTCAAAGTAACATGAGGACAGTATGGAATTATTGTACAAAATACCGATAACGTAAAAATTCTTAAAATACATCGAACTAAATTTACAAGGTGCATTGTAATTTTGACAAAGCAACAGATTAAATTTTATCCAAGAAATTTAAATTTATTAATCTATTGCTTTGTCAAAATTACAATGCACGTTGTAAATTCCGTTCGATGTATTTTAAAAATTTCTACGTTATTGGTAATTTGCACAATTATTCCAGACTGTCCTCATGTTACTATGACATAGTAATTTTTCTATAAATTTTTAATGTAAAAAATACCGTAAAATTCTCTGTGTGTACGAAAAATAAAATTGGAAAAATTAGTCAAATTAATCATTAAAAAAAAAAACAAAAAGCTCATTGACTCGATACGTACATGTATATAAATATAGTAAAAAAAATTTTATCCTAACATTTTTTGTATCGGAGGATAAAACAAAATATAGGGACATCGTTAATCAATTTAAATAAAAATATAACGGGCTTTTAGTGAGCTTTATTACTGAAAGTTGTTATTTTAAAGTTTCAATACACGAAACTTAATAAAATATTTTTGTTAAGAGATAAAGATTATTTTTGTGGATAAAAATAATATTATATTTTTTATTTTATTTAAAAAAAATGTAGATTTAAATATGCTGAGTTATTTTTTTTATTACATTTTTTTGTATTTAAATATTAATATACTGAATTTTTGAAAATGCTACGTAAGATATTTACTTTTACCATCTAAATTATTCAATAAAATTCATTTTTTTTTTTTTTTCGATATTATTATTATTATTATTTTTTTATGTATATTATTTATGTATTGAATAATAAAAGAATATCATCATTTTTAAATATTAAGTTTGATTACCCAATTAACCCGGAAATAAAATCAAATAAAAGCTAAAATAAAAATACTTGTGTCAAATTAATTTACCAACTCAGACATTTCTACATATAGATCATTAAGAATACTTTCGTGACCATTAAAATAACTTTTTTTTAATTTTAGAGTTGTATAATCTTGACACCTTATTATTCGTAACACGACAAAAATTCATGTAACCGTGGAAACACATTTAATAGTGATAATAACACAATGCAGTTGACAAATGACAAGTTTTAAATTTAAAAAAATGTAATTCTTATTAAACTCAACAGAAATCCGCTGTTGAGTTTTTAAATCAAATTTTCTTGTAATACTTTTTTTCTTTTTAAATTAATAATACCAAACATTCTACCACAAAAAAAAAGACTTCTTCAAAAACTAATATTTCGTAAACTTATATTTTATTTTAAATATTATGAGTTATCAAGAAAACTTTTTATCTATTTGCTCTTTAACTAAGATTAATTTGCATTTCCTTTTTATTCTTTGACTTTTTTTTTTCTTCCATGTATATACATATATATTAATTTTCATAACTCTCTTTAGATTCAAATCCACGTGAAAATACCCAAGAAATCCTGGTATTAAATAACTTTTTGTATTTTTTTATGTAATGAGTTTCCATCTACAATTTTTGCATTCTTACTTCTTCTGTATCCAATATCTTTCTATCATTATTTTATTTTTTATTTTACTTTTCTTATCAATTTTCTTTTTTTTACCTCAGCAATTTAATCTTTATCCGCAATCTCCGTAGCAACTATATATATATTTATATATAGAACTTTTTCACGAGTTTATAATTAAAAAATTTTCTCAAATAATTTAAATTCAAATTTATATATCTACTAGTAATATCTTTACCTTCGTCGCTAGACAATGAATGGATATTTTTTAAAAATATTTTTTTTTTATTGCGACTTTCGAAATTTACATTTAAAAGTTATTGTAAAGAAACCAAAATTATAGAGTAACAAATAATAAAAGTGTCCGGATTTAATCCGCGTTTACTCTGAAAATTTTTGACAGTGTTTGTTTTTTGATAAGATTTTGTCTGATAATTATTTTACTGAAATGTTATAGTCGAAATAAAATCGGGTTTTTGTTTTACCCTTTGTTAAATATAAAAAAAAGTGACATATTTTTATTTTTATTGAGGCGAAATAAATATTTATAGAAGTAATTGAAATAAAAAACCTTTTCAATGCGATCCTGCATTGAATGCTCAAAGTATCATGTTTAAAAGTTTAGTAGTTTTATTTTTATTAAGGTTTCAAAAAAAAATAACGTTTTTTTTTTTTTGTAAGGATACTCTATAAACATGAATAAGTGAAATAAGTGAATATTCACTAATTTCAAGTGCAAACCGAACCACTTATTGTAAAAAGTGGTTCGATTGGCACTCAGAATTAGTGAATATTCACCTATTTCACTTATTCATGTTTACAGAGTACATTTCGCGTCAAAAAAAAAAAAAAAATACGTCATATCTGTTTTAATATTAAAAGAGCATATATATTAGGGCGGTTCATTTGGAACCACTATTTTTGTTTTTTCACTTCCATTTCGAAATGTTGTTGTATACATTGAAAAAAAATTCCCTGCAAGTTTCAGCTCTTAATTTTAATTTTCAATACTTTACATTTGATTTGCCCGGGCCCGTCGTACTTTCCTCTCTGGGTGACTCTAATTGTTTATTTTGCATTGGTTCTGAAAAGCATTTTTTTAATAATAATATGGGTTTTTTGTTGATATTAACTAAATAGCGAAATTTACAGTAAAAATACAGATAACGATTTTTGGGAAATTTTATTCTCTACAAAAGAAGTCCTCTTACTTAAGTTGCTCAAGTTCTTCGTCCACGTGATATAGGGATTTTATTAATTTTGTGAATAAAATATTAAAATTAAGGGCTGAAACTTGCGGGGAATTTTTTTTCAGTGTTTACAACATTTTGAAGTGGGAGTAAAAAAAAAAATTGTCGTTCCAAATAAACCACCCTAATATATATATATATATATATATATATATATATATATATATTAGGGTAATTCAAAAACACTGACAATCTTTATTTTTTTAGCAGTATGCAAAAAGTTATTGCAATTGAAAAAAAAAAAAAAAAAAATCTTTCAAAGTTGAACATAATTATTTCTATTGAAAAAGGTAGCGCAGGCCAAATTTTTAAAATTCCAATTTTATTGATCAGTTGATGCATTTGAAAATTTTTTTTCTATCGTATTTTTTACATGTTTTTGTGCAACGCAGAGGAAATTATGCTGTCGGCTAAAGCTTTTACCATGAAAAAAAAAAAAAAAACAAAACAATCGAAAAAAATAAAAAACATTTATACCGTGACTATTTAAATCATAGAGAAAAAAAAATATTTTTCTCTATCAAGAATGGGATTTATTGTTATTAATGATTCGTTTGCGTAAGCCATTCTAGTATTTGTAAGGAAATAAAATTTATTGACATGAAAATTTTTTTTAAATGTCGAAAACATCCGTAACGTTAAAAAATTTACGTCCTTTCGAAAATTCCTCTAGACTTTAATGAACCCATTAAAGAAATTTCATTTTCAAATTTACTACACGGAAAGAAAATTATGGAAACGATTCCCATAATTTTGTGAAATTTTTTTCAATACCATCATAAGAATATTGACCATAAATTATGGGAGCAGTTCCTATAATTATAGGAATGTTTCTCATAATTATAGGAATAGCTCCTACAATTGTAGGAATGGTGCCTCTAATTATAAAAATGGTTCCTATAATTTATAGGAATACTTTCTATAATATCATGGGAACCATTCCCATATTGTATAGGAATGAACTTTCTTGTTCAAATCGAAAAAATATCGACAACTAGCTTGAGCGACTTTTTAAAATCGATCTAAAAATTTTCAATGTTGATCTAATTATTTTTTTATAGTTTGATATATCAATCACAATATTTTGTGCCTCCTAAAATAAAAAATAATTGTCAGTTTTGGAATGACTCTAATCTATATTCATATATTTATATTCTTCTATATTTATACTTATGCTGAGCATCTTCTTCATCTTCATCTTCATAATCTTTTAACGTTGAGAAAATTTGAATGTACGTTGATTTATTTATAGACTGGTATGCAACCCCATTTAATTTCAGTCTAACGTAGGTCGCGTACGTTACGTCATACATGCTTGGATAGTAAATATACATATAATGTGTAATACATAATATAAAAACATCATTACATTATATTACGAATCAAAGCGAGTGATGTCCTGATAAAAAAAGTTAACTGAGAAAAATATATAATATATATGTATATATTTAAATCATAGTTTTAGTTCAAGTTTTAGTTTTAGTTTGATCTTCAATCTCTTATATCCCGTTGGACTGTTTTTCTTATGCGCTACTGCACGACATTCGATTTATTGGTCCTAGTGGAGCGTTGGAAAATAGAGAAAAAGGATGAAAAAAAGTTTAAAAAAAAAAACGTATGATCTTTTTTCCAATGAGGTCGAGAGTCAGATGAGAAATCCGGTCGAAAGCAATAATCCTTTTCTACTAGAATTAAACGTTAAATTATTTACTTCAACATTTGTTTATTCATAAAAAAAAAGCTTATAGAGTAAAATGAGAATATGTAAATGTGTAGATGAGAATTTTTGTTTTTTTAGAACTATTTTGATAAGAAGATTTTATTTACTGAAGAAACGTAAAACAAAACTTGAAAAGAAATTTTTTAAATATTCTAAAGCTACCGGAGTTATCTTTATTTAAATTTTAAGTTAATATTCTACTGACAAATTATTAGTGCATAATTTTAAAAATCTCGTAATGAATTTAATGATTCAATTTTTATTTTTAAAATTAATCGAGATGATTCAAAGAATTTTTTATTGAAATTCTTTCTAAAAACCTGATAAAAATTTTGACGACTAATTGATATACTTTCAACTATGAATATCAAAAATATATGAAGGATCCTAATAAATATGACAAGTCCATCACTGAAAATTTAAAATAAAATATAAATTCCAATACTTGAACGAAATTTAAATTGTACGTTTAAAATTTATCAATCAACAACAAACTCACGTATTTTGAATTTTTTTAAAAGTTAGATTCAGTCAACCATAATTTAAAACATCAAGCTCAATTCCAACTACCTCCACAAATATAAATTTCCAACCTTTTCATGTTTACAAAATAAAGTCTGTAATCCTCCGTATACAGCCAAAAATCCGTCTTTATAACAGTAATACACCAAAAATAATAAAACCGACATATGCCCCAATAAAATTGCCAAGCTCCGAGTAATAAAAAGAATAACAAAAAAATACTTTTCATAAACTACAATTTTTTTTTTTTATGACCTCATTCAACAATTTCACCTAAATTCTCATTCGTCTTTATTCATATTTGTATAAATTCCCAATAAAATAATGTTATATATACTGCCATAAATGATATCATAGTAATAATTATTTAAACATTTGACTTGTGTACACAATAGCTTCGGAAGTGATTCACCGACCCGGTTTTCCATCTACTTTATACATAACCGCCTCATCCTCTACAATCTATATGCCATACATATATATATATATATATATATATATATATATATATATATATACATAGATATTTCAGTACATGTCGCATAGAATAGAAACGATAGTAGTCGTAGCGACGCCACAAGCAGCTTGAAACATAGTCGGGATGCACACTTAAATCTACAGCTACAGCGATCCACTACTAGTGTCGTACATACATGACAATACATAGAAGCATTTGGGGGAAGGGTGACTGGATGGGTGGATGGGTGAGTGGGTGATGGTGATAATCGATCCACCTTCTCTACCCAGTTCCAGTCCCAGCACTGTACTCTACATACAAATACACTAGTAACATTCAAGTATGTAGCACAGTGTCGGTGTATAGTCATGTATACGAGGACGAGGACGAGGTCGCGAGTTTCGTCGCCTCGTTCAATTTATCGACGCGATAGTCGAGACCAGCCAAAGAGAGCTGGACCATTGCTACCGTACTCGACCCAACTCCTTCACTCTACTCTATTCCCTCCATTTCATTCCCTTTACTCTTTTACAAGCTATACTATGCAACTCGTTGATCTTTACTCTCATACTAAACCTCTATGCTTTACAGCTTTACTCACACAGTCCAGCGATAGCTGATGTTTCAACATTTCCAACTTGACGGTACTGTCTACTGTCTACTACCCTCTGCTACTAAAAACACAGCAATGCTTTTAAGATTGCCAGTGCAACATCAAGCATTTAATCTTTTACAGATGATCATGGTCTCGTCCCTTTGAGAATTAGCCAGCTTGTTCCCTAAAGACCCTCTATCTGGGATTGCGTCTCCTCTTTTCGCCTCCACCCAAAATAATTCAAATAACAGTAATAGTGTTGCAGTTTAGTTTAAAGTTTAATCCAAGTCAGAGTTAAATCTTAACTACCTAAAGTTATCAGCATACATTGTGGATCCTCATACAGAAATGTATGACTGGTAAACAAGTTTTAGGTCGTTAATGACAATTACATACAGTAGACACCATCAGCATCAACATCAGCATCACTACCACCGTCACCTTGATTACCTTATTCATCGCAGAATCTTGTCGGTGGTTTAGTTGTAGTCAGTTGGTTCCTGGGGGTTCTGAACTACAAGATGCAAATGCCATTGTCGGTGTCTGAACCAGAGGAGTGTCTAATTCGACGATCACCCATCACTTTAACACCAATTGCGCCTGGAAGATCAACGGGGCACAATAGCTAATAGCTTATAGCACCTGTACGACACATTGCTTCCTGATACTCAACGCTTGGACTATTCTACTACACCTCTGTGCTAGTACAGCCTGCATTAAACAAGAGTCGAGCTTACTGAGAGCTCAACTTACAACAGACCGACAGGACAATTCATCTCGTCTGGCATTTGTACCATCATCCTTTAGTCTTATATATATGTATATGCCACTGGCTATGTTGGTAGTAGACTAGTATACCAGGAGTTGTTAGAGAAGTAGTTGTGGCTGTAGTTGTTCTAACATCTACTCTGATTGCATAGTCACGCGGACACCTTTTGTCTTACCTTTATTGTCCGACTACGTGGATAAATTATGCTGATGCCACTGGCAAATTATTCATTTCCGTTTAAATTCTTCATTTATCATTAATCATTCATTCATGAGTAATTACTAAATAGTCCGTGTATAATTAAAGGTGGGGTTTAATCAAATGGTGGGAATTCATTTAATTTAAAAAATACAACTGTTGATTTTAAATACATTTTCAAAAATATTTGATAGTAGGTTCCAAAAAAACTATTGGTTAAAAAATTTATATATATACGTATAACGTGTCATTCTCCAACGATAGCGTCCACAATTCTACAGCGATCTTAATGAAACTCAGTATACTTATTATATGGACGATTACCTTGGATGAGTTTGAAGATGAGCCAGTTTGGTCAATAAGTTTAGAAGTTATGGTTATTTGAAATTGTGAAAATTTAAAAAAAAAAAAATTGTTGACAACGGAACGAGATAACTTATTTTTGCTTGTTTTATTTGAAAGCTCGCTCGATTGCTTTTAATTTTCACTATACAACTCATTGATTTAACCATTTTTTTAAATAAATAAATGGTTTTGAAAGTTTGTAAAATATTCTAAAAACTACCCGGATCACAATATCTAGTCTTATCGAATCTAAGTAAGCCTCAGTCCAGCTTTACTGAGTAAAAAAAACATTTTGAGCCTCAAATAATGTTCAAAAATCCTCAATCAGCCTCAAATGATGCTCAAAGATCCTTAATAAGCATCGATGAGCCTCAAATGAACCTAGTCTCAACTATGTGATTTAAATTCTATTAATATTATTTGAGGTTCTTTGATCACCATTTGAGGCTCAAAATGCTTTTTTTAATCAGTGAGGCTGGATTGAGGCTTACTTGGGTTCGATGAAGCTATATTGAGGCTAGATATTGTGACCCGTGTAATTTTATACAGGTTGTAACTTTGATTATGGCCACAATTTCAAACCGGTTGCTTCGAAATTTGGTATATGTATTTCATGGGTAACTACCTTGATTAAGTTAAAAAATGAGCTCAATCGGTTGATTATTTTAGAAGTTATAGCATTTCAAAATGTTAAAAATTCATATTTTTACTTATTCTTTATTCAATATTTTTTGAGCGTGACAACTTATCGAATTTCTACAAAATGCATCTGAAAGCTTTTCAAATAAGCTTCAATTTTCATGCCTATATAAATGCCTAGACCAAAGAAATTACTTATCTTACCACTCATTAAATGAAATTTTGCTATTGCATTAGTTCTACTTTCTTTTTGTTTTATAGCTTTGAGAATTTCCGAGAATGTCAAAAAATTTATATTTTCCAATTACTTTTTATTTAAAAGGTTGAAATAATAAAATCATGAGAAATCTTTTTTTAAAATTAATTTTGAAATTAAAGTAAAAGAATTATAATTTTAATGTCATTAAATTTTTTATGGAAAATTTAAAAATTCATGTCTCTTACAGTATTCTGACTTCAGAGATTTACACTTGCATTTAAAATTTTTGTCAGATTTTAAGTTTTAGTTTGGAAAAAATTTATTGAAATAACTCAACTAGTTATTTTCTTTTTAATTAATTATTAAAGACAAGAAGAGATAAAGAAATAAATTTCTCCCTATGAATATTTAAACGTGTGCGTGAATTATTCAGATCAAATCGGATAATTTCAAAAATTAAAATTATTCAGAAAAAATCCAAATTACTATAGTAAATTATCATAGTTTTTTTTTTTTAAATGCACCATATTGTTAAATTTAACTTGAATTTTCAAAAATTTTATCACGATGTCTTATCGCCAAAGTTTCTACTGCATTAAAAAAAAAAAAAAAAAATTAATATATATATATATATATATATATATATATATATATATATATATATATATATAAATATCACCATTGCCTATTAAGCAAAAAATTATAAAAACAATCTATTGATTTTGAAAATAAACGATGAATAATTAAGCGCGGTAAATATTTACCTTTAAAATATTTCAAACAAATAAATTTACCGGTAGTACAAAAAGTCGATTATTTTCCAAATATACATAACAGTTTATAATAAATAATTTAAAATTCAAATACTAATAAAAAAAAACCTGTGGAAGCTATTTCCTTATTAAAATTCCCATTTAAAAAACTAATCTACCCCAATTTGAATCTGCATATCAGTATGTTGTGTTTTTTTTTATTTATGTCCATTTACCTTTCTCATAATGCCTAGCTTGATACATTTCTAGTAATTTAAACAATTTATGAGAATCTAATGAGCAGAAATATACATAATATACATATATAAGTTCATCGACCGCAAAGACCACGCCAATGTTGCGTCGTTTCGCAAGATTATGCAACCCTGCTGAATAGCTCAGTACTCCTACATACAACTCTATATACAACTTAAACATAACAGCGTTCATGTATATCATTATCATTCAAAATAGGACGTAATGCAGAGTATGTAGCACGAGGTATCCAAAGCTTTCATCTCGGCCATCAAGTCTGCTAGAGAATAACCCACTACCAAGCATCTACAGTGCTGGCCTTATATTATATGTATTACAACAACCAGATCACGTTCCTGGTTTAGTTAGCTTACCTACTACCAGATAGTCGAATCATTTATATCACCCTACGCTACCGATTCCCTGCTGGTTTCCGTATTTTAAAAATGCAAATATCCATTTATCAATCCAACAAAAGGCTCTGCCTTTTTAGCCTCCCAGTCAATAACTTGGAAGGCTTACAAGTTTAAAGTTCTAAAATACTTGAAATTATGTTCGGTAAAGTTTCAATCGTTTTTACGACAATATTAATTCAGATAAATTTACTTCATTGCTGGTCAATTAATTTTTATTTGAATGACGACAATGGTCTTCGTGAAAACCAAAATGAGAGATTTAATTTAATTTTTCCAGGTAAGAAAGCGATTATTTGTTTAATATTTTAGAAATTTTTTTGTTTTTTTCATATAAAAAAAAGGTCACTGCTGAAATTTTTAAAATGCGGAAAAAAATTCAATATAAGTTTATGAGTTATTGGGATTTTATATATTTTTTAATATAAACTACATTAAAATAATGGATTTTTTTATTAATATTGTAAATAACGACAGCATGTGCGGGAGCTCCCACATGTTTTCAAAAATACTCTAGCATCTCATATATTGGTTTTATAATTTTAAATAAAATTTATATCTTCTTGCTTTAATATAAATTATTTTAAAAAATGAGGGTGAAAAAAAATTATTAAATTTTTTCTTGTATTTTTTTTTAAAGCATTGAAAAAATTTTTTTACACAGAAAAAAAATATTTCTTGGCGCAAGAAGAATTTTGCATTATGAAAGGAAAACAAAAATTTTCTTAGGACTAGAAAAAATTTTTGTTGCCTCAAAAAAATTTTTGTTTTCAATTTATAATGCAAAAATTTTCTTGGGGCGCGTAAAAATTTTTTGTACCAAGAAATCCTTATTTTCTGTATACATAAATAAAATAATTACTCAAAGTCAATGGTTTCATAAACACTTGTTTATTATTTAATCCTTAGTCTGTGTTTGTTAATAAATCCTCGTAATAAGATTGTCGTTGCTCAGTCAATCTCCTTGTTTGTTTTCCATAAAATTTGATCTCGTAAACTTTGTACCGGATTATACTAACACCTTACGTTTAATTTAAAGTTGAATAGACAAAACAATATCAAAGTAATTTTGATAATAATGCTATTAATAATAATAACATTATATTATACGGAATTTTAGTTGTGTTTGAAAATTATTTTTACAAAAATATTTGGAAAAATTCTAAAAATGCTTTGAACATTAAAAGTAATTATAAAATTTTTAAGATCAGTCGTGAAAATTGCAAAATTTAAAACAGATATTTACGTCATAAGGTCGTGAAGTGGCAGTTTTATGACAACGACGATATTTCGATATGAGCTTAAGGTTTGTGGCGGGAAAGTTCGAAACGGGCGTAATTTTAACGTCCCAGGCGTAGCCGAGGACGGAAATTTACGCTCGTTTTCGAACATTTGCGTCACTAACATTAAAGCGAATATCGAAAAAAAGTCGTTGTCAAAATCGCCACTAAACGGCCGAATGACGTACAATATTTTTTGTTATTATCGCTCCATAAGTTTAACTTTTGAGGGATAGGAGACAAATAATGACATTTTTTTTTTTTTTTTTCATTCAATCACTTGTAGGTGAATATGAGTGTGAATGTAGCAGACTTTAGACAAATTTTGAATTATTAATAAATAGAGTAAATAATTAATAAATTTAAATTTTTAAAAATGCGCATTTATATAATTCAAATATTAATATGTGCATTTATTATAAATAATATTTTTTAAATTATTTACTCTATTTATTTATAATTTTAAATTTGTCTGATGTCTGCTACATTCACACTCATAGGTGAATATAGATATATCTTAAACAAATAGTTGACTAATTTGTATTACTTGCTTTAAAAATATACGCTGATAATTTACTTGTATCGTTTATTTATGGTTAATAAAATGGCGTGGTTATTATTCTATTAACATTAGGTCCGCTTCGTAATAAACTGATCGGTACACTAGAATGAGATTTTTTTTTTCTACGATCTCTCTCAATTTCGTCTGGGTGTACACGAAAAGTTAGTAAAAAGAAGGAGGGGGTAAAACTTCACGGCCTAGGCCGTGAAAAAAAGACGGTATAGTACTCTACAAAAGAGTCCCTTTACGGACGCCTCCCAGCGCTCAAAAGTTGAACCTTTGGAGCGAGTATAACAAAAAATTTTTTTAAAGTCTAGAATCAAACAAAGAATTCTGGAAGATTTTACAGCCGTAACATTTCAAAAAATTCTAAACTTCTAGAATAAATTAAAACATTTTACAAGATTCTAAAATCGTCTGGAATATTTCAGAAAATTTTATAAACTTTCGGACCAGTTGCAAAAATTCCAAAACTGAAACATATCCGAAAATTTTACAACGGGCTAAAATATTTTAGAAAATTTTTAAAATCATTAATGAAAGAATCAAAAACTGTTTGAAATTAAAAACATTTAGAAATTATGAGAATTTTAAATCTGCCTTCAACACTTCAGACAGTTATAGAATTTTTACGATTGTTCATAATAATTTTAAAATTGTTGTAAATATTTCATAATCTTCTAAAATTTGAAAACTAAATTGCCAAATATTGAATATTGTACAACGAGTAAAAACAATAACAGCAAGTAGAAATAATAATAATAACAATTTTATAAATGAATGAAATGGAACTAAAATTCACAATAATACTGAACTTTGATTAAAACAAAAGTGTAAACTTTGCTATCTATTTTCAAAGAATGAAAAGACATTTAATGAACATTGAAATTCCGTTTTAGCAGCAACCCAAGGGAACGTCACAATTTTATATCTTTTCTAGCTCTCTTATTTCGGTCTACCGTACTCGGTTATATCAAGGGAAAGGAATTACCCTCATTACTCGGGTAGTGAGAATAATTCTAAAGGTCCTAAAGGGGTGGGTTTGCCTCAGCTCGGTTGCGTTATATATAATGTTCATCTTAGGAACAAAGTGGTGCGGAAGCGGAAGCATTGCGGAAAACTACAATGACCTGGGTTACTTCAGAGAAACGGATGCTTGCTGTCGAATGCACGACCACTGCGACGAAACGATCGAAGCTATGCAAACCAGACATGGTCTCACTAATCCCTCTTACTATACGAGGTTTGAAGAAACACATTCATGTTGAGCTTCTTTACATTATCGAGATAATACTTTTTTGATCGCCTCTGCACTAACCCCAGCTTCTCTGCTCCAAGAATTTACATTTTCTAAAAATATTACTTATACTCTCGTATCAAAAAAATTCCTTCCAAAAAGATTCCAAAAAGTTCGACATGTAGAATTTTTATTCACAATTTTATATGAGCGAAATTTGAGCCAAAAAAAAAACGTTTTTAAGACATAGTTTTCATAACGTAATTCTACTACATTTTACCCTGGTTTCGAAAAAGTTCAAAAAACCTCTAATTTGGAATTTTTATGAAAGTTTTTTGATTTTTATGAGGCTATGGGTTTTCAACGGGAACTTTTTTTCGGAACGAGAGTAAATAATGGAGTTAAATTTACCACACTAAGCTAGTAATAATTAAACTACACTTTGTGGTCATCGTCGCGACAAATGGAGTAGCATAAATGACCCTGTATAAGATTAATCTCTACTGTAGCAGTTCTATTTACTATTCGACTGGGGTAAAAATTTGTAGGCCCAGTAACTACTCAATGGAGTATGAAAAACTCTTCCTGTGGTTTCTTTAACCACACAATTTTATAAGATTTTGTTGGTATTACTATTTTTGGAGTGCGCAATATCACATAATTTGTACAATCTACTTCAATGTGGAGTAAAATGACTGACAAACGAAAACGACATCACCACCTTCAACTTTTTTACCCCACTGTGTGGTTGTACTGGGTCCACAATTGCAATTAAAATTACTACATCTTTAAATGTGGGAATTATAACCTTTAAAATTACGTGCTTGTATTTTATATCAACAAAAGTTAAATACTCTATGAAACTATGTTATTAATATAAGAATTAATTTGTTACAAAGATCATTCCAAATGAAAAATAAATATTATGCCGTATAGAACAAAAAAATCTACTTTAAAAATTTTGTGCGGATGACATTTCGAATTTATCACTTATAAATCCATTTTAATATATTTAAAAACTCTTTGTGCGAACAATATAATATAAATTTTTAAATGTTTAAAACTTTTCAAGTACCATGAAAATAATAAATATCGATTAATATATATTTGAAAAATAAATTAGGGATAAAAAATTAGAAACTATGATATGGAGTAGTAAGAACCACAGCTGTCATTGACCAAGGAGTTGTTTTAACCAACGACAGTAGTAGATGTTACCACAGTTTGTGTACCACAATAGGCTAGTAGTCATTACTAAATGTGTAGTCATCCTATATATTACTAGCCAGTGTAGTGTATGTCTCCCAATTCTGGTAAATTCATCTATACCTTTTTTTACGTGTACGTTTTAAAAAATATGTTTTAAAAACGTTTCTTTTCGACTCAAATTTCATTCTTATAAACTTCTAGACAAACTTTTTATTCACGATCAAAATTATCAAAGCTTAAAAAAGCTTCACTTTAAGTTCTAATCTATCTCAAGCCTAGAAGTTCCACATGTCGAATTTTTTTGAAACAAATTTTTCTAAACGGGCTCATATTATCGAAAAAATAATCTTTTTTATACTCAAGTACCTTTTAAAAGCTTTAAAATAATAATAACAATAACAATAACTAATAGATCTAGATAATTTTATTATACTCTTCGTTATTTATGAACTAGGGTACACTGTTCTTGTGATGAAAAATTTTACGACTGTCTTCATGGGACTGAAGAGAATATCTCACAGAAAGTTGGAACTGTTTACTTCAGTGTTCTTAATACCCAATGTTTTCGAAATGATTTTCCGATAATATCTTGTAAAAAATATATCATGTAAGCTCTTCAATAAATTTTATTTTTATATATTAAATAAATTTTTTTACTACTTGATATTTATTATTATCTATAAATGAAACGAGGTTTGATAACATTAAAGAATATACAACAAAATATTATCAGGTATCCAAAACGGTGCATAGAGTACGATCTGGATAGGAGCCAAGATAAAATATACCAGTGGTTCGACGTGCCTCTTTACTGATAATCATTCAACTGGAATCAAGAGTAGCGATGAGGAGAAAAGTACCACCTACTATATATACCCTATATATATAAATACAACATAGCAGCTTCTTTTCACGTGCTGGTTACTAGCATACACTACACCGTTAACGTGAATTTTCATCCAAAGCCCACTTCATCTAATAGCTTCGAGCTCGCCCGATTGATTGACCGGAAATAAACGACCAACAAATTTTTTATCATTTTTTTTTAGCAATAACTCGATGATGAGCACGTTTTATCGATAGCTACTTTTTTGTCAAGACTTTATTGTGTATCTTTTGAAACTGTTAATAAAGCAATGTTTTTTTTTAATTATCTCATCCTTATTTTATTTTTAAAATTTGTTAATAATTACTTGTACATTTTTTTGATTAACAAATATTGAATAAAACATTTTTTAATTTCCTGATAAAGTTTTTTATTTTGTCTTTAGGTTATAACTTTAAAAAAGAAAAAAATAAAATACAGATTAAAGCAATTAGAGGAATTCAAAAGCTTTGAAATCCGGCTTTGGCAAGCCAAGTTAATGAGCTCTGTTATGATTTTTTTTTACATAGTTATGATAACTTATGAAAAGCCCTTTTTTACTTTATCTTTCAATAAAAGAAAACTAATTGAGGGAAATAATTTTTTAAAGATAAAGATTAAAGTTTAAAGGAAAAAATTTTTAATAATTCCATCGAATTGAGTCAAAAATTTTTTTTATGATTTGTAGTTTCAGACTAATGCGAATTAGAAGTGGGATGACATTGTATATTTCATCCCTAGAAATGGAAAAATGTCTCATTACTTCCGCCTGCATTAATTTCTTTCTGACTTCATTTCAACTCGTCAGAATCTCATTAATTTTTTATAAGCTTCATGTAAACCTTCCAACACGACAGTTGATATATGGGCTATTGGTTTTAAATTGTGTTGTTTCAACTGACGACAGACATTGAAACTCGAAGCTTCATCACAGATGATTCGAAAATTTGGGTTGAAAAATTATCAAAATTAGTCAAGTATTTTAGAAATATTCATTTGAAATTTCCGAATCAACGACAAACGCTTCTGTCATGATTTTTATCTTGAATAAATTTTTTAGAAAAAAATTAGCTCATTTCTCTAAAAAAATATATTAATGCTAATAAAATAAATTTGAATTTTTTTTTTATATACTATTTATTTATTGAGCATTTTTACGAATTTTATTAGGGTTATAAGTTATCTTAGTAAAGGAATCTACTTCCCTTCCAGTTGCCAGATGGCATTTTTTAAACATATCCTACATTAAATAAATGTCATAGTTATTAATAGGTCTTTCTTTGTGAATAAGATTTTTACTTGCCAAATATTTAAAAAAAAATAGGTGGTCTTCTTTTTTATTTTGAATGATTATCATTACTAAAATTAATAACCGTAATTTTAAGTGATTACGAATTATTGGTATTTTTTTTTTTTTATCAACTTCATTACCATAAAAATCCTCGGATATCATTAAGGATCCTCGGATCCTTGGATATCCATAAAAATCCAGGGGTATATTTCTCATGTGATAGAAAAAAATCTCTATATATGGAAAGAAAATTCTACCAAAATTTACGATGTCAACATCGTAATCGTGGACTAGACTTTCATTGGTGCCAATTTCTAAATGTCTTATTTTAAAATATACTATAGTCTTTGTTAAAGTTACGATATTGAATAGTAAATAATATAACCGACATCGTAATTTTAACAAAGACTATAGTATATTTTAAAATAAGACATTTAGAAATTGACGCCAATGAAAGTCTAATCTACGATTGCGATGTTAACATCGTAAATTATGGTAGAATTTTCTTTCCGTGTAGATTCCCATACAAAGTTTGGAAACCGGCCCTTGGATGGCCCATCGCTGGGCAAAGTATGATGATTAACGGACGGTCATTGACAATTTTTAATGGCCCATGAACGGCTGAATATACAAATGAAAACCCCGGCCCATTAATGGCAACCGGCAATCGGCCAAGCATACAAATGAATTTAATTAAAAAAATTTTTTTTTGTTATTGTCGTGATAGAAGTTCATGGTCACTAACGTGTAAACAATTTAAGTGAGGTAAATGGTGTTGATAATCTCGATGAAAAACTCTGCTGGGTTCTGGGCGCGAGAACTGCCGTCCTTCTGATTACTGGGTCCGAACGATGGCTACTGGACGAAACTGCTAATGTTGAACTGACACTTTTGAATGATCTAGATATTCATTCTACTACAACCACTCGATTTTATAAAATATAAAGAGCAATTTAATTAATATTTTCGATTATTTAAAAAAAAAAAATAAGGATTTCGTACTTTTATTATAATTACATAATTTTTAAAAATAAAACTTATTAAATCAAATTGATTATTTATCAAGAACCCAGTTGAAATATCTTGCTCCACCACCATTATTAATAATGACATTTATTATAAAAATGTATGTATTATTTTTTTTATTAAATTAATTTTTAAAAATAACGTTATAAAATTGCGGTTGTTGGTTGCAAATAATAACGAACTAAAAAATATTTTAATTGTTAGTTGTAAATAACTTTAATCAGAAAATTAAAATAAATTATTGATTAAAAATTAGTTTAAATCCACAAAATAAATAATTATTAATTAAAGAAAACTATCATGATAAGTTATTTGTATAATTAATAATTGATTAGTAGATTTTTTTATTTGACAAAGTCATGGACCACTGATTCACTAACAGTATCCTAACATTGCGAACCGATATTCGGCCAGTCATAAGTAGCCATTCATTGGCCAGCCATCGGCAGCGTCGTTTAAAATATTAAACGGCTGCTGGTAATTAACCATGCTTGGCCCATT
Source organism: Microplitis demolitor (assembly GCF_026212275.2). Classification (NCBI taxonomy): domain Eukaryota; kingdom Metazoa; phylum Arthropoda; class Insecta; order Hymenoptera; family Braconidae; genus Microplitis; species Microplitis demolitor. Next base: position 14,381,930 of record NC_068553.1, read on the forward strand.
ACTAATTGCCTATACTTGGCCAAGTGACGGCAGTCAGACATCGGCCGATCTACGACATTTTTTCCATTAACGGCGACTTTGTATGGGTTCCCATTGATTTCTTTACCTTGACTTTTCTTCAATAAAACTATAATGGATTCCCATTGATTTTATCTAGTTTCCTATAGGAATCCATTATATGGTTGTATTGAAGAAAAGTCAAAGTAAAGAAATCAATAGTAATCTATGGAGATTTTTTCTAACGCATGAGAAATATTGCCGTGGATTCTAATGGATATCCGAGGATTTTTATATTCGGAGAGAATTTTATAGTAAAAGTTACCATTAAGTAATAGTAAAATTTTTAAACTGAATTCGATATTAGTAAATATTATTTACATTATCAGATAAACAATCTGTATTGTAGTATATACCAACTGATTAGCAAAATCTACAATTATTGATGATAAAAAAAAATCTTAATTATTATTATCTTAACTATAATTATAACTATTATCAACATCATAATTCTTAATAACCTGATGGTAATAGTTATTATCAGCCTATATAATAATTTCTATGTAAACACTTAGAGAATTTAAATATCAGCGTTACAGTTGGAAGCTTGTATACAAGTGATTTTCTCTTTGTTTACTAGTGTACGTTATGAATTTCACTTAATGCTTGGACAATTGCTGTTATTTTGATGATACTACCCAATCATTCAAATTTAAAGTGATCAATAATATCTTTAATATTTGGAAATTTTTATTATATTCGGACTTAAACGATTGTATTGTTACTTATTTTAATTATTTAAATGACAAAATGTACATAGCTAATATATGGATATAAATAAAGGATTTAAATTTATATAAATTTATCCTATTTTTTGTATCAGAATTTTCACAACCTTGAATGGTAACAGTTACCATCTTCGATTGTAACAATTATAATAATTAATTAGTTACAATTAGGATCCTCGATAGTAATCGTCACCACTACCGATTGTTACCATTATCATTTTCAACCGTAAAACTAATTATTATTACCATTAAAAAATTTTGCTACCATTTCAAATAGTTAAAATTTAAAATTTAGTATCGTAGATAGTATAATTACATTTTCTTCGTGTATAAAGATAGTTTTCAATTTGATTAATTTCCAGAGCTAATAAAATTTATTAAAATTTTGCAAGGGTCCGTTAATTTTAAGTTGAGGCTCCTTGAATTCCTCTGGGAATCTATATGGATTCTCATGAGAATTCGTATAGGATTCGCTCTAAATCTTTAGAGATTCTTATGGGAACCTATATGGGTTCCCATGAAATGCCGGTCGAAAATACTACAGGAATCCATCCTTATTTCTTAAGGTTTTTTGAGCTTGTAGTTTCCAGGATTTAGGGGGGGGCATACTTTTAGATTTCTTTGATCACGTCTTTCATCTCACTAAATAAAAAAATCTGAAAAACGGTTGACTCTGCCCGAGTCGAAAAATAATTCCGGTTTTAGATCTCAAATGAAAGATTTTGAGGTTTGTCTCAATGTGTCCTCACCATTTAAAATTCATATAAATCTGAGATGAGGTTAGTCTCATTTTGTGCGACTTTTGCAACTTTTAAGCGTACATGAGGTTAACCTCATATGTATATTTCTGAAGGCTGAGACCAAGATGAGGTTATCCTCACGTCTCGATACTTTTAGGAGGCCAAAATAAGGAATATCTCGAGTGTATTTTTTTCTTCAAATTTAAATAAACAAATTTATTTTTAAACTACTAACGATTTATTTGAACTGAAGTACATGTACGTTGTAAACTTTAACATATATTTTAACCATCAATTATTATTATATTTGTTAAAAGATATACTTTTCTCAATTACAATAGCTGTATTTATTCTTCGTCGAAAATAAGTGAATATTAGCTCTATCAAAATTAATAAACCAATCTTTTTGATATCTTTCATTTTGTTGTTTAAATTGTTGGTTTCGATGCTGGTTTTACTGTTGCTGGTTTTGTCCGGGTTCTACTGTAAAGTCAATTGAAACTCAGGTTATTTATTAAAATAAAGAAAAATAAAAATGTTAATAAATAACTGAAATATTTTTCTCAAATAATTAACAATTTTAACAAGAAAAAATGAAAAATATACATGAATAAATAACAGATGTACTTACCGTTCATTTTAACAACTTTAGTATTCAAGTATTCATTTTTTTTAATTTTTGGATCTTGTCATTTCAGTTTCACTGTCACATGATGATAACGAGAACGTTTTGAGATTTGAATTATTGATATTATTTGTAACTGTTTTATTACAAGCCCAAAAATTGAAGCATATTTTTTGAATATTTTTGAATTAAAAATTTATAATAACAATAATTAAATCATTTATTCCAGTTCTTGAATTTACAGACATAGAAATATACGATGTGAATGTTTTGAGAGTTCAGAGACGACTGATTTTCTATTATATTTATACGAAGGAATTTACTTCCAGAATTTTCTTTAAGGTTTAATAATTTTATGTCTAAAACTCTATTTAAAAAAACAAATATAAATATCATGTACTTGCACATGTGGCCAACCTTTTCGGAGAATAGCAAAAGTTTACTAAATTGAGATTTCAACAGTTTATTCTCATCTAAAAATGGAACAATTTTTTCTAAGTCCCATTTCAAACTCGTTTTGCCTCCAATAATAAATGAAGCTAAAATTATTTTTAAGTCCCCATTTTCAACGGATTTTGTCCTCATATAATGATATTCACGTTGAGGGCAAAATGAGACTTAATCAATTAGTTGAGCTGTTGAGGCTAAATTGAGACTTATCCAACAAAAACAGCCGAATGAGACCTAAATGAGTCCAAACCCACTGTTGAGGCCAAAATCCGAAATTATTTTTCGACTCGGGTGTGGCCCAACCAAAACTTCCCGCTGTTTACGAGCTCTTCGAGCTGAACCAAAAAATATATACATTTCCCTGAAAAAAAGTATAATTTTTATCCGATGACCTTCGGTCGAGCGATTTACAAGTTATGCAACAAAAACTTAAAAAAAAAATTTCTGATTTTTATTTTTCGTATAACTCGTAGACTACTTGACCGATCGACTTCAAAATCTATTCAGCTCTAAGTATTGGTAAGCCCTTTAGATTGCCCTCAAGAACATTCAAATCGGTTGGCTCGTTCCAAAGATATCGTCGTACACAAAAAGCTTACACACTCACACATATAACACACGTACACACGAACGTCTACCCGTAAATAGTCGGAATAACTTTGTTGTACCTCAAAACGTCGATATCTGATGAAAACTTGATTTTCGAAAATCAGGATGAAAACAGTAACTTCCCTTTTTTGAAAATTTTCAATTTTCATAGCGGGAAATAAAAAAAATTATTTTTAAAAAATCTAAATATAATCTATAGATATATGGATTAGAAGCATTAAATTAGTGTCTGACATGATGTAATTTCAGTAAAAACAGATTTGGTTTTTTTTTGTTTTTTAAATAAAAATAGAGCTTCCCTAGAGTTTGAAAAAATTTCGTATAATAATTTTAAAAAGAGTGAATGTTACATCTAGAAGTAAGTCTATAAACTAAAATTTAAACTGTCAATGACTGAGTAAATATTTATTTTCAGGTGTCGCAGCGTCGGTGGAAGTTCACTTCGAAAATAAAGACGGAGGTTTTTTTCTAAAGCACACACCTCGTCAATACTACCCCTCACGTTTGGACAACACAATGTCCACAAGTAACACCGGACAAGGTGCAAGCGTGACATCATCCTCCGTACCATCAAGTTCAATTTTGTCAATAGATAAATTTACTGTCTTCCAAACAAGTGAACCAGCATCAGTACGTGCTACTTACGGACCTTTCAGCACAAAACAAACTGTCCCAGCGCGTTATATTGTTCCTGATCCGTTAGAAACTTTACCGGGACCGGAAAGGCGTAATGTAACAGCTTCATCCAACGCAGCTATGATGGACGTCCAAGATTTGGGTGCAAGACATTTGGACATGTCTGCGCACTTAGTAGGAACTAGCATATCACGAGATTCTCCAGTTCTCAGAGTCCTTTTTCATGCTGGTAGTGAAGCGGGTGGTAGACGTCAGTTGCTAGCACGTCATCAACGTGTTTGTGTCCTACTGCAAGCAACTTTACCGGGTAAAAACCCACTGACCGCTGCATGCAGTCCCGACGGTGAAGATGGCGTTTGTTTGGCACAGATAACTATTCCCGCTGATTGGTGGCCATCTCTACCGCCACCAGATTCTTCTGGACACATTAAACTCACCAAGACACCTCCCAGACTTGTTCAAGTTGCTTATTCTGTCTTGGAACCACGTACTGTCGTACTTACTGATGACATGGCCGCTGACATTTATGCTGGAGTCCCGAGAACTCTATCTGCGTCATCAGATTCTGGGTCATCTGGTAATGGAGGGTGTCGACCGCGGGTGCAAATTCAACCAGTTACGCCACTAGGAAAAATGCCATTGACACCAAATCGTGCTGATTACAAAGAAATAAAAGCTGATGATTCATTAGTACTTTTAGTACCACATGGACCACTTTATCCACGGTCTAGATTGCATGTCCCGGTGTTTCTTTATCCGCAAAATTCAATGACTGTCGATACAACTGGAGCCTCGATTGAAGATAAAGATGCTTTAGCACCTCCCATTGTTACTGTTGTTCTCAGGTAATTGTTTTTTTTAATTTATAGTCGAAAGTCTGATAAAATGGCCAATAAATAACATGGGGTAAGATGGACCGCAGTAATGAGAATTCTTTGGAGTCAAAAAAATATTTATGTAATTTTTATAAATTCTTGTGGTAAACGAAAACTTTTCTTTAACAAATGGGGTAAAATGAACCGCATAAAATTTTATTTTTTAAAGAATTTGAAAAAATTTTCATTTAATTTTTGTAAAAAAAAAAAATGCTCTATAATAATATAATAAAATTTTGAGTTTTTCAAAAAAAGGGTAAAAAAATTAATTACCTGAGATATTTGAATAATTATTAATGCAAAAAAATGTACTTTACAATTATTTAATAAAATTTAAATATTTTTCCTGGCAAAATGGATCGCGTAAATATTAATTAGCTGTAATATACATTTTTTAATTAACTTAAGTGCTAAAAAATTTTAATTACAATTATAAATAAAGTAAAAAATAAATTTCTCATAAATAATAAATTTAATGGCCCGCTGTCTTAACCTTTAGTAAAATTCTTCCAAGACAATGCGGTTAATTCCAATAAAAAAAAAGCATACATTATTTTCTGATGCCGTAAAAAGATTTAAAATGATTTATTCACACTCGTTTGAATACGTAAAAACTAAAAAGCAAAAAAGAAGTAAAAAAAAAAAGAAAAAAAGAGATATTAAGTTTGAAAATAAATGGATCGTGGAAAAGAACCTAGACGACGACGTTTCAAATAATTCAAGAGACCTTCTATTGATCGACCTAACAAACTCACGCTCTTATATTCTTACCCAGTCTATATATATTCTCATCGTGTTCCAATTCAATTTTAATTATAATTGATAGCTAGATTGATGTACTTAAGTCCATATTTAAAATATTTCCATGTTGCGTTAATAATTAATTATAATGTTTTAGTACTAAATTTCCGGTTTATTTATTTATAACTATAAATATATATGCTTCCAATAAAGTACTAAGTTACTGAGATACTGATCGATTATATTATATATTTATTTTAAAATAATTTAAATCCAGAGCACGAGCTAAATCAGGCGTGAGAATATTAGATGCATCTTCAAGTAGCCCTAATTGGATATTAACCTCTGATATAAATGGAAAAAATACAGCTGCGACGTTTACTGTTAAACGTAGACGTGATGATCTTGAAATAACGACTGAGCCAACAAATGTGTACGTTATTTTATTATTTATTTATTCTGTTAATTATTGTATAATGAAGATAATTACAAAGTTATTTTTTTGTTTTGTAATATAATTAAACTAAAGCAGATCTGCTGAGGAAATAATGACGATGCTGCTGGAGGCAAGTGAGGAAGGAGATGGTAGCAGCAGCTGGGATGATGGGAGAATCATGTGGAGTGTACGTTATACATTGGAAGGAGATGAAGAGGATCTTACTATGCAAACACGTACCGGATCTTCTGAACAGATGCAATTGCAGCGTCAACAGCAACTACAGCAACAGCATCACCATCATCATCATCATATTGAGAAGAGGAAATTCAGCGCACGATTGGAAATTCAGAAGGATGATATTCAAGCTGTTTTACCTATTTCTAAGGTAATATTATTGATTATTATTTTTAATTCGATCAATAATAAAATAAAATTTGCTACATTTGTGCACACGGAAAAAATGATGCTCAAAATTTTAATAGTTTGTAGTTTATTTTTGATTCAAAATTAGTATACTTGTATACTAATATCAAACCAGGATCATTATATATTACAAAATGGCTATTATTTATATTAAAATTTGATACACACAGAAGAGCAAAATTTGTAATTTCGTATATTAAAATTAATATGAAACAGAATCGATAAATTGTTATCTACAGTTCTTCATTACTATTCAAATAAACTTAGAAAAATTTTTTAAGTTTACCACTCATTTGATTTATGTATATAATAAATTAATTTATAATAACGAATAAATAACATTTTATCTTAATTATTAATCAATGGGATAGAATTTATAAAATAAGAGTTAAAAGTTTTCGGTATTTTTATGAGCAACAAAATCAGTATCTAGTATACTAATTTTTCATTTTATTATTTACCACTTATTCGATTTATGTATATTGTAAATTAATTTATAATGATGAATAAATGATATTTTAAGCTAATTATTGATCAGTAATATCGAATTTATAAAATAAAAGTTTGTAACTTTTGCAACTTTTCGGCTGGAAAAGTCAGTATCTAAGATAGCAATTCTTAATTTGACCAATCATTACTTTTTAATATATGTTTGTCATAAATTAATTAATATTCACTAATAAGTTATTTATTATACCTAAAAGTAATAATATTTACTTACTTTTTCAAATAATTGATAGTAGTTTTTCGGAATCTACAAAAATTAGTAAACTACTTTGCATTAAGTACATAATAGTACTAATTATTGATAACAGATTCCACTTTTTATTATTATTTATTAATTTTTAATATTCTGTTTTTTTCCGTGTAAATGTTTAATTATTACGTTTATTTTTCAAATTTATAAATTAATTGTGAAATTAATTTGAAGGGTGAGAGGGCTAATTGTTAGAAAGTACTTGTACGCTGATGAATTAAGTGAATTATTAAGGGATAAATTATATTCATGTACTTTGTGCTATAAATTAGTATTTAATAATGTATTGTATGATTTGGTCTTGGTACTATACAGGTAGTTTACAATTAAATTTAAGTTAATTAGTCTCCGCCTCAGGGATCTAAGTTTTAGGTGTCTAAGGCGTGGACGACTAGACGTAACTTTAGTAGTAGAGTATCTATTGCCTCGGTGAAATGGGCTAGAACATTTGTGGAACGTCGACGAAAAGCTGAATCTGATTTCAGTAATTTGAGAACTAGGAATGCTCGGATTAACTCCAAGTATTTAAATTACTAAGTAATTTGATCATTTTTTTTATGGATTTTTTAAAATTTATTTTTATAAAACTAATTGATTTTTTATTTTAGACGCAAATTTGATTAAAATTTTTAAAGCTCTAAGATATTACACTGTAAAAAATAATTTGAAAATTACAATATAAAAGGAATTGAATTTTCATAAATAGATATTTGAATTGTATTTTCAATAAAAAAAGCTTCAAATTTAATGTACGTAATTTAATAATCAAGCTGGTATTTAAAACTAAGAAAAAGAATATGAATTTTAATAAACGTACTTAAAATTTATACTTGTTTTTTAAATTTTCAAAGCAAGTATTGAAAATTCTAAGACACATTGAATTTTAATAATTCCATTTGAAATTTCATAATACTTATTTGGAAATTCAAATACTTATATATGAAATTTCTACGCGTGACGTGCTGCGCGTTCAGTAATCAAGGATTTTGTCTATTAATACTAATTAGTTAAATATATAATAAATTTGAGTAATATGAGCGGTGTACATCAGACTTTATTGTTGTTTAGTTTTCATTTCCTCGATAATATAAATTAAATAAAATTTGTGACTGAACTGAACATCATTGACAGTATACAGTATTAAACGTGATATAGCATATTGCTAATAAGCATAATATAGTTTTAAAGTAGTTTTATCAATAAACATTTTGTTACTTTATATACCTAATAGTCTTTAATTTCCATGTAACCATGAACTGTTAAAAAAATTGTTTGAATTTTCAAAACATTGTATATAACGCAATAAGTATGCATACAGTTGTGTTTGAAATTTCTTTGTAACGATCGTATAGAATTTAGAATACAAGCTTTTGAATTTTCAAATAAACAGTTAAGATTTTCAAATACATCTATTTGAAAATTAAAAAGAAAGTGTTTGAAAATTAAAAACAAAGTATTTGAATATTAAAAAAATGGTATTTAAAAATTCAAAACGAAGTATTTGAAAATCCAAAGTGTTGATTTGAAAATTCAAAAACATGTATTTTAAATTCTATATGAAATTAGTAATGAAATTTTAAGTACAAATGTATGTGTTTATTGCGTTATATACAATGTTTTGAAAATTCAAGCAATTTTTGTAACAGTGTAGGGCATTGAATATTGAAAAATAATTTTCATCAAAATTTTAGTTATAAAACAAAAAAAAAATGTTATTCGGATTTCATAGAAATTTAAATATTGCATTTGTTGTAAAAAAAAAAAAAAAAAAAAAATACACTTGTGGAAAATCAAAAAATCTATAGGTGCAATTTTTTTAAATGTTTTTTTTTTTCATAATTTATCGTTTTTAAAAATATCCAAAAATTATTAAATGTCAGCTAACTTTAGAATCATTATGTATATATATGATGATAGTACACATAATTTTTATTGGATCTTAATAAAATTTTATCGACTTCTTTTTGATAATCAGCTTGATCCAGTTTAAAGACGGTCAGAATCGGGTAATTATTTCAAAAATGTCTATTTCAAAATATTCCAATCAACAAAAAATTCTACTTCTATACCTGATTTTTTTTTTTATCAAAAATGTCTACTTCACCTATATTTCCTATTAAATATATAAAATGATAATAACGAAAATCAGTCATAATCGACTTAACAAAATAACAACAACAGAAAAAGTTTAATCTGATTGTAGATGAGTTGTAACCGCGAATTTTAACGATCGTAATTCATGTTTCGATGTAGCTTTGGTACCAGGATATAAATTATATCTCGCTACTATCCTTCGGTCTACAATCTAATATATATCTATATATATATATATATATATATATATATATATATATATATATATATATATATACAACTATATAGACAAAACTACATATATGTATAACTAGCAGTACGCTACCATAATCAAGAATTACACAGACAGTATAATTGACCTAACCACAGTGCCCAGTAACTCGAGGTCCACTCGCTCTCTACTCTCTCCACAACATTTACTACATCCTCTCTCATTCTCTTTCTCTACACTCACACTCAAGCAACAAATATATATACATATACATGTAAATATACATATATATTGTGTGTGGACTTGTTATATGCAAAAAGGGTGACAGGTGTACTCACGTCGAACAACGCACCTGCCCACAACCCACTCATTTCACTTTATTCCCATCCTATTCATTTGAATTGTTTCAATTTTGGGCTTCGCATTCCAACTAACATCACCATTCTATAATCGTGTTAAATTACACTTCACACACGTCTATTTATTTTTATTTACCTTTTTTTATACTGCATACTCATTTTTCACAAGATTTATACGATAATTGCTGACTAAAAAAATTTACATAATACAAAAATAAAATAAATCAGAGGAAATTTAAACACCGGAAATTTACTGGAAATGTGAACTTTTAATTTATATTTTGTTTAATTTACATAAAGTAATTAATAATTATTAATTATACACTGATTAAGTACTAGGCTGTTGTGTAATAATCACTTGAGAATTAATGGCAATTTCTAAATTTAATAAATCGGAACCTGACTTCTCGTTCACTTTTTTTTATGAATTAGAAAGTACTAAATTATAGACTTTTGTTTTAACTCATAATAAATTTTTAAAACTCTTTTAAGCATATCTATTTTATTAAAATTTAATATTTAAATTTTAAATAGCCTTCAAAATTTCCTACACGAAATAATTTTATGAATTCGTTTTTTCCAAAAATTTTATCAATTTCTTCCTGCACAATGATTTTTACATTACTCAATTTTTTGTGTTTTTTAATATAAAAAAAAAAAAAAACAAAAAAAACAAAAAAAAAAAAACGCCCAGTTATCGAAACTAATTTTACAAACATTACGAATAAAAAAAAAACCTTTTTACTGTTAAAAATTTTCCTTTAAATTTTAATCAGATACTTGAAATTAAAAAGTTGCATCAATCAATACTATCAAATATAAATATGATTACTCTACCAAAAAAATCCATATGAGATTGTATAGGAACCCATAAAAATCCATGTAGGAAAGTATGGATTTGTGTAAGAATTCATTGGAATCCCTAATTAAGAAAAATGATTTGGAATAATTCAAAACAATTTGAAATGATATAAAACAATTTGAATTTACTAATATATAGATATGGAGCAAATCATTTTTCTTAATCAGAAATTAATATAAGAGTGAATGGATTTATGTAAAAATCCATGTAGAAAATCATGGGTCTCGGGATTCCTATGTAGGAAACTATGGGTACCTGGATTCCCATGCAGAAACTCGAGATAGGAACTTGGATTTCTTTATGGGAAATTCATATAGGAATCTGGGTTTCTTTATAAGTAATTTCTATAGAATCTGGGGTATCCGGATTTCTATGTCTATCGTCTATTGATACGCGGATATCAAAAAAAGAACAGATTAATATTCTATTGGCAGAATACTTTTTAGCCAAAAATTACATACAAGATTCCCATAAGGATTTGGCGTGGTGTCGATTTTCATAGAAACCAATGTCAAAATCTATACCGAGATCTTTGCTGATTCCTATAGGAAAGCTCATGGGAATCCATCCAAAAACGTCCACATAGAAATCTAGACTGGATTTCCATATGGATTTTTTTAATAGGGTATAAATTAACTTATTTATATACTTTATTTTTGCCTTACTTTAAATTTTAAAGTGATAAATATCATAATGTAAGGGGCCCAGTTTCTGACCTTTTAAGAGTGCTGGTTGAGGTTATACTATAATACTTAATGTAAGATTTAACTTAATGAGAAAAAAAAAAATTTTATCAACTAGTTTAGGATTTGTCAAATAAAGTCTTGTGCGTAAAATAATTATTTGAATTAATTAATAATTTAAATTGAGGTTTAAAAAATGGACTTTTAGTGACCCAGTTTTTGACCGTCAGAATTCTTCAGGTCGCAGTTTCTGACCCTCGCATTAAACCATGATTATGAAATACTTACTAAGTTTGAATAAACTAAAATTGTTGTTTAGATAAATAAATTAAATATTTTTTATAACAATTACATCGTTTTTTGTAATATTTAAAATATAAATAATTAATCATGCTATAAAACACTACAGAAATGAAAAAATTAGAATCATTTGTTAAAACTATTTTGGTTTAGTTTTTTTTCCTCCAATTCATCACTCCAAAAATATACTTTCAAAATCTAAATATGATCTTTTATTTATAAAAATAAATATTAAATGTCAATTTATATCTGTATTATAAAAAATATTGAAAAAAAATTTAATAAAATTATGAAAATTGTTATTTTTACATTTCACAGACATGTAATTAAATAGATTACTTCGTTCGTAGTAGGTTAGAGTTTGAGGCTCAACAACTTCATCACACCTTTAAAATTGAGCCTAGTTATTGACCTTCAAATTTTAGCAACAAAACTCTTGTTAATATGTTTCATACGTATATTAAAATAAATTTTATTTAAATATTGATCTATCCATACATTTTCAATTAAATTTTTTTTACTGACATGATAATTAGTGCACAGATTTAATTGTCGCACCTTTTAACGTCGATTGTTTAGACTACACTTAAAAAATGGCTTTCTCAGCCACTTATGACTAAAACATTTTTTTTATTCAGTTAATAATTTCTATGATTTTTAAATTGTCATTAATTAGGCTCAAAAAAGATTATTATAAATTAAAAAAAAATCGATTTTCTTATTAAAGTTATAGTTTTTTAAATAAGTTAGAAAAAAGTTGAAAAGGCCAGAAACAGGGTCATGGTCAACAACAGGGTCTTTTACCTTAGCAATTAAAATTGGAATGCATTCCATTGCATGATTTTATTCCATTTATTCTACGTATTTTCAAAAGTCTTATTATTTTTCCATTAAAAATTATGCTTTCATTTTTGTAATTATATAAAAATTCAATATTCATGTAAAACTAATTATTTCAGTTAAATTCCCATGACAATTATCCTTGAAAATCGAAAAAAAACAGTTTTTAATTGTGTTCGTACACTGTAAAAAAAAATTGGAGTAAATCCAGGCGGTATGGGTGTTAAAATTTTCCGTGCTAGATTTCAACACCGAAAGCGATCTTAAAATAACACCTCCGACGGTGTAAATATTCTTTACCGGTGTTAAAATATTTTTCGGTGTTGAAAATATTTTACTTTGTGAATATTTTTTCTTACTCGATCACTACAGTTAGTCAGTGTTTTTATAAATTAATTAATTATTGGTGATTGAAAAAGTGGGCGTACAACTGTTTAATTTATAAATAAATTACGTATACCATAAATAATTATTTAAATAAGTATACAGCAAAATTGAAATTTCCTCTAGAAAATATTTATTAAATTTTTATATTTTTTTATATGCATACACTGAGAGAAATTTATGGTAACCGTTCCTAGTACGTTTATGAAATATCATTCGATATCGTTATGGTAATGATTACTTAGGATTATGGGATGTAGGCCCATACTTTCTGGGGAAAGTTCCCATAAGTATGGGAACAATCCCCATCATTATGGTAACAGTTTCCATATCACTTGTGAAAGAATTGTGGTAATGACTACCATACTCATAGGAATAGTTTCCATAAGCAAATAGGACCTAATCCTATAACCATATTGTAATGGTTCCTAAGTGCATATGGGAATAAATCCTATATATTATGGTAACTATTCCCATAATGTTATGGTAATCGTTCCCATTATAATAAGGTAAACGTTAACATAATGTATGGGAATTATTACCATAATGTTATGGTAACCGTCACTATAATATATATGGGTGTCGTTCCTTTAATCGATATTTCAAACAACCGGTTACCATGCATTATGGGAACTATTCCCATGATATATGGTAATTGTTACCATAAATTTATCTCCGTGTAATACATGTTTTTCTTCTAATTTCTATCCTTGGAATTTTTTTTTTACACCGATTCAACACCGCCTACACCGGTGTTATTTCATTTAAACACCGCGTGGTGTTAAGTTGAGTACATTTTTAACACCACTCTTTTTACAGTGTAATAAAAAAAATTTTAATTTTTCTTCTCAAAATATTTTCCATTCTTTATCAAAAAAAGTAATTAATTTCTGGTAAATTAAAAATGTAGAAACAGTAACTTTTCTTTTTTATTTATTTTTAAGTCCATCTTTGACACATTTGAAAAGCTTCATTAGTCGAGCATTGAGTTTCTGGCAGCTGTACTACTCTATTTCTTTGTGCGATTTCCTCAATGAAAATCCAGTTCTTTGTGTTAATATAAAATCTAGGCCAGACGTTTCTTATTATTACCATAAATATTTTTTTATTTATATCTATGTTATATAAAGCATCGCTAAATATAATACATTCCACGTGAATCATAGTCTTCAAATAATCTTCCTTTTATACTTATTATAATTAGTATTTTTTTTTTTAATTCTACAAGCAACAATTAAGTTAATTAATGCTAATGTAAGCAAAAAATATTGTCACGGGCTTAATACAGAGCTAAACAAAATAACAACAAGAATAATAAAAAAAAAAAAAAAGCAAATTCTGGTTTCATTTTTGTTAATGTAGAAGAATACAAGAAACAGTAATGTATATACCGGAAGATTGCAAAGCTGTGTAAATAATAGTGAATTTAATATTTTTTTTTTTGCTGTTGAATCTTTCAAATACCAATGACTGTACAATAGCAATTGTACAAGGCTTTAAAAGTATATGTAGAGAAACGCAAGTAGATAAAATAAATAAAAATGAAATGAAAGAAGTAAAGGAAATTGTGTGAATCTTAAGGCTTATTCAAAGTCTATCTATGGAGTTATTGAAGCGCCGACTTTGCTCGTACTTTATTTACTTGGCAAGTCAAAAAAAAAAAAAAAAAAAAAAAAAGGAAATGTATAAAGTGAAAAGTGAAGAAATTGAATAAATATAACAAATTAAAAAAAAACAACTAATGATAATAATAATAAACTAAATTGCGTTTATTGGGTTTTAGTAATCTCGTTTATGTTTTGTTGAACAAAATAAAATAGTTTATTAATAATTTGTTAATTGTTAATTAAATAAAGTTGTGTGATCTTTAAATGATATTGGTCTTGAGAAGGAAAACTCATTAACAAGTCTCATTCTCTTATACTTCTTAGTTGATGATCTTTCTGTAGCTATAGTGAGGAATAACTCCTGGTATTATACTAAGATACTGGTTTTAGTTTTTGATTAAATCAACTTGCTGTTTTATTCTTTGCTACGTAAACTTTTATGTGTACACACTATTCAGAGGCAATTACCCCCACTGATATTGTATAATTTTATATATTTTTAATTTATAAATACTTGGAATAAAGTGAAACAAAATGTCACTAAAGTTTTGATTCATGGAGAGAAAAAAATGGGAATGTTTCCAGCTTCGTTTGGGAAAAATTCCTTTGTTGGCGTTGTAAATTTTACTATGTCAATATGTGAAGTGTAACTATGTCACATAGCAAATTTTGATTTGTTACAGTGTAATGATTTCTACATTGACAATATAAATTTTCCTATACCAACATTGGAAAAATAACTATGTAATATAGAAGCAATCCCAATGTTAAGATAGGAATTTTTCCCATGTTAACATAGAAAAAATTCCTATGTAAGCATTGAAAAAATTCCTGTGTTATTATTGCTGGAATTCTTTTAATGACATAAGAAATTCCTCAATGTCAACATGGGAAAATTTCCCATGTTAACATGGAAATTATTCCCATGTATGTAAAGATGAAATACACGGAAAGAAATTTCTAGCAAAATTTACGATAAAAATATCGTAATTTGTCCTATTGATTATTGTAGTGGTGGACTAGACTTTCAAAATCGTAATTTTTATGATGTAGCGTTGGAAATTTCATTTAAGAACTAATACTTCAGACAAATAATACCAAGTCTTAAGCTCTTTAGTATAAATTACGATGTGAATATCGTAAAATTTGAAGAGAAACTTTAAATTAAAGAATAAAATAATACTCGTCCGGATGTTGGATTCGAAGCCAAGTCTTTTCGAGTGCTAAGTGTCGGACGCCTTGGACCACTCGGCCACCGAGGACTTTTTTACTTATTTTTAAGGTCCATATAAACGATTTGAATATACATTCATAAGTCATGGGAGCGCCTCTTGCGGATATGCAGTTAATATTTAAAAATTACGTTAAATTATCGTAATTTTTCGAGCTTACATCGTATTGTAATGGAGGCAGCACTGTAATATTTAATTTTATTCAAAAGTACATAGAAAGATAAATATAGGAATAAATATAGTTTTTGAATTGTAATTTTTATTTCTTTTTTTTTTTACGATATTAAATTGTAATTTTTAAAGTAATTTTTAATCCTAAAAATCCTTGTTAAAATTACGATGCTAAAAAGTAAAAGATATAACCCATATAGTAAATTTTGAAATAAGATATTTTAAAATTTACGCTAATAAAAGTCTAGTCCACGATTACGATATTAACATCGTAAATTTTGCTAGAATTTTCTTTCGGTGTATTTGTAAACGGATGTTTTTTTTATGTAATTTATTAAGTAAATTAAAATTAATTAATTAAATTGATCATTAAATACTATCGGAAATACGATGTAATTGACTTTTACGTACATGTTTATATTAATTAAATTTATAAAAATATTTGTTCATTGGTAGGTGCTACAAAAAAATTTTAATTAAATTACACAAAATGATCTCGAAAACTTTGAAACTCTATTTTTGTAAATCTTAAAATTTTCACACATCTCTATTTTATCACTTTAAAGCCTAAATGATAATAATGACCAAAATAATCAGAATTTGTTGGTTTTAGCTTCTTGTGGACTTTTCCATGCAACATAGCATTTTTTTCTATGTTGACATGAAAATTATCCCTATGCCAACATGGGTATTTTTACTACGTCAACGTAGGAATATTTACTATGTTAACAGAGGAACTTTTTCCTTGTCAACCTAAGAAAAATTCCTATGTCGATATAGAAGAAATTACTCTAGTAACATGGGAAAAATTCCTATGGTGACATAGTAAAAATACCCATGTCAATATAGGAATTGCAGCAATATTAAAAAGGGAATTTTTACATGTCTACATTGAAATTTTTCCTATAGTAATATGGAAGATATTCCTATAATATGTGGGTAAAATTTCCATAAATTGTCGTTATATTTTCATTTTTCCCTAGTAAAATTTCCCTTGTTGATGAAGCAAAATTTGCTATGCCGACATAGGAATTTCTCCTAAGCAAAATGAAAATCAATGTTTACCTACAGTTTAAAGAAATTATCTAACTTTTTAAAATAATTTTTTTCTTTAAATTAAAAAAATTTATACTTAAAAACTATTCCAACTGCAGACATTCGCTTGTAGCCAAAATATTTGTCAAATTTTCGTCTAAATTTATTAAAAATTCCACAAGAAATTTTTTTTTTAATTTAAAAAATCTATAAATTGGCTTTCGAAATTACTTATTGATTAAAGTACAGCGTAACAATTAAACACTTTAAATGAATACCGCCAATAAAAAGTTATTGAGTGACCCATTTTATTTATAAACTGAACACAATATTGTTCAGCAGTCGCTATTAAAAACTAGTCGTTAATAAATAATGAACAATTCCCTTATTTAAATTTGTTCATTTCCACTTTACTGTCCGACTTTTTAAAGATCTAGATACATTTAATGTCACTTAAATTTATTTCATACCCTCATGTAATATCTATACCATAAAAATTTTAAGTTATATAAAATATAATGTAATTCAACCTAACAGAGTACTTTAATGAATAAATTCTGTAATACGTACACAGAATTGGGAAGTTATGAATACCGCAGTGCTAACCGGTCGTCAAGTATCCCAAGCGATGAAGGTTTTCATCGTCAGCCAAGCGGGAACAGTTGCCGACGTAACACTGCAGTCATCCTGCCACTCCGAGGATGAAAGTGTACTCAAGGCAAGTGAGAATACAAGTAAATCTCTTTAAAAAACAGTATTTTAAATTCCTCTTTCTATTCACCACCACCACCACCACAATCACCCCTGCTATCATCATCATAATTCCAACAGAAACTTAAACTAAAACTTCTCATCCTCTTTATGCAGTAAGAAAATTAATTAAATGTTGTGTTTTTGACATATCTAGGTTTCATCATCATGCAGCAGCGTCTACGTAGACGGTTCTGAAATACGAGGATCAAGTAATGCATCAGTGTTAGTTAAATATGGTACATATACTGGATTAGCACGATTCACAGTCTGGATGCCGGAATTTCCGCTCGAAGTAACTGTTACTGACTCACGTCTAAGTCAAATAAAAGGATGGAAAGTACCAGAGGGTCATCCAGTACAAAAAAATAAAAGAAGCTTAAATCAAACTGACATAACTTCCCTTAACATCAATAGCAACAATAAAAATAACAATAATAAAAGACGTAGACGAAGACGAACAAGTGTCTCGGGACTAGATACAATGGATAATGATGATGATGAGACTATTAATCATGATAATGAAGACGAAGAAGAGGAAGACAACGAAGAAGAGATTGATGACATTGAAGTTGAAAGATTTCGCGATGATAGATGGGACGTGGTTAATTCAATCGATCGTTCATTGCAAACTTCCACGGCATGCCGTTTACGTTTTCAACAGAGCCCCGTCGAAGTGCATGCACGGTTTCTGGCGGCCGGACATGACAGCGGACGTGAGTCGTATTTCGTTAACAGACGCACGTGGCTTAGGGTCACGGATCTAGTTGTTGGACTAGTTCGTGTTTCGGACCCGCGTATTGCAACTCTGCTGCAGGATCGAATTGTCCAGGGACGAGGGGTAGGCAGGACTGAGGTCCAAGTACTGTCGCCTATTACTGGACGTGTCATTGGCGCCAAAGAGATACGCGTGGGTAATGATCGGGTGTCTATTGCCCGGTTATCCGTTAAAGTTGTATCGGGTCTTCAATTGACTATTAGTCCGGATACTGCCATTGAGAATGGATATGTCGCTGAAACATCTGTCACTAGACGTCTAACTGCTCAGTATCAGGTAATGTTTCATGCTAAAGTTGTTTACTTTATTTTTCTTTTTTTACGAGTTGGTTTATCGGTTTTTATTGTGAGTTGACTTAGTGTCTAGACCGAAGAGTAGAGATAAGTGAGAGAATGTCAAACAACATTAGTAAAGTTGCTTAAACTCATTTATTTAATTTATTTGTATTTAATTAGGGATATAAATTTAGGATTACTTTGTTATTGGAAATAAATTAGTGAGCTTGAGAACCTGTAACTCGGGTTAGAATTATCGTAACGAAATGAGAAAAAAGGCATTTTAAAGCTTAAGACTCTAATTTAATGCCTTGATGATAATGAAGTCAACTTTTTTTTTATCTGAAAATAAAAAAAAAATCTTTAATTTTCAAGCAGTCATTTTTGCTCATTTAGTAAATTAAAGAATTGACGTAGAGAAATGGAAAAAGAGAAAATTAAAGCTTAAGAAATAATCTTTTTATTCAAAAAATGTTTACAATATAGGGGAGACCGGGGCATGACGGCCACCTTAAGTTGGTAATTATTTTTTATGGCTTTTAATTTATAGGTCAACCTAATTTGGTCTTTTCTTAAGCAAATCCATTAAGATTTTACCAAAACTCAAAAAAAAAATTTATGGGGCATGATAGCCCCTCTCCAAAGAAAGCTTAAAAAAAAATTTTTTTTTATTGAAAAAAAAAGATTTTAAGCACAAGTAGGCTATTTCCGTACTTTTGACATCCCATGTAATTAAAGTTTATTAAAAAAAATTTATTTAGCTGATATAACCAATTATATTGAAATTTTTATTTTTTGATTTTAACCACAATATAATCTATTGCCCTAAAAGAGCTTTAATCTATAAATTTTTCAAATTCATTTTAGTTTAGAAAAAAAAATAATTTTCCTGTAGCAAATTTTTTTTCAAGTGGTCCTTAATGCCTCAGATATCACAGATCAGCCTAAAATATCTTTAAAACTTTATTGGTATCATAATTTGACCGAAAATGAAAAAAAAGATTTTTACTAAATTTTTAAGGGGGTCGCCGTGCCCCAAGGGGCCGTAGCAGCTCGGTCTCCCCTACTTTGTGTATAAAATATATCATTAATTTATTTTTAATATTTTGTTAGCTTTGTTTCTAAATATTAAAGTGCCAAAAATTTTTTTTTGTTTCTAATGACCCATAAAAAATTTAACCCCAGTTACGGCAACAAACCCAACACCTGAATATGACCTACTAAATATATTTATGTAATTGTCATATAATAAACCGTAGTTGAAAAATTTATTATTAATGAAAGAGCTATATTTGAATTTAAATCCAGCATATTGAGTAATTAAATATATGTTAAGAAATTTAAATGCGTTTAAATAATCATTTCAAACAGCGAGCGTAGACGTGCATTTTTTATGTCGTGTATTTTTGGAAGAAGTAAAAACTTTATGTGTTTTAACATTTCGCAGATAAATTTTAGTCTGTAAACTACAAACGAATTGATAATACTCTTTGTTGATTTGTCTGAGATATTAAAATTGATTAAATGTTTTATTTTATTGTTTACTCTTCCAAATTAACTGATCTAGTCTAGGCTTAATTAGTCGGATGTTGAACTGTATAAAAAATTTTAAACACTGTAAAAAATTTTAAGCTGCTGTAAACCCTATCAACAAAATCCATGTGAGATTGCATGGGAACCCATAGGAATCCATATAAGAAAGTATGGATTTATAAAAGAACCCATGTAGGAAACCATGGGTACTTGGATTTAAAAAAGTTTTTTTAAAATATCTTCAAAAATACACATTTAATAAAAAAATGGAATATGAACTTTTTTGTCAAAAATTTAAGTTCTTACAATATTGATCCTACAATTTTCCTGAGGCACGTGTTCTTTTAACTTAAAAAAAAAACCGAATTCCCCACGTATTTTTTCACTAAAAAGAAGCTTTTTATGGGGCGCCTAAGAAAATTTAATTTTTAACAACCACCCCAAGGGATATAAATAATTAATTATTGACATCAAAGTGCATTATTATTGTTATATTATTATAGCGATCATAATTAAAGTATATATGATTCTCTGATCGACATTCGGGATATTTTCAATCGAATGCTAGTACCGAGTATTTTTTCATGATCCGCCACTGATGCATTTGATTTATTTATTTTAAAAAATTAATAATAATGAAATATTTCCATAATATTTACTTGAACTTATTTGTTACTCAAAATCTTGATAAATTTGTATGAAAATTAAAAATCGTGCTTGTATTTTTTTTTAAGCTAATGGCCCATTACTCCGACGAAAAGTGATTGGGTACTGGGTATTTTTTATCTTGTAAAATTGAATTTATATCATGTTATGGCTGCATTAAATTTATCGATAATTTAATTTATTACTTTCAGGAAGGACTTCTAGATATAGATATAGAATTCTCCGATTCAATGAAAACTCCATTGCGAGAAATAGCCGTAAGTGATTATCATCTGACGGTAGAGAGTTTAGACCCCGAGGTAGTGGCATTCGCACCGATGGTCGCATCGCACCATCCGCGAGTGATAGCAGTCGGAGAAGGTCACGGAGATCTGCTGAGAGTAACTCTGCAGTTAGCAGAGGCATGCAGGATGTCAGGAGCGAACTCCGGCAGGAGAGCTAAAGGATCAAGGACAAATAACAACGGACAAGGTGGTGCTCAAGCATTGGCTACTGCGACGGCGAACGTTGAGGTTGATTTTGCGTCTAGCGACCTTCCGCATCGACCGGAATTCGTCCAGAACGACGGTGGGGGTATGGTTCAAGGTGGCTCCTCTCACCACCACCGCGAACGAAAAACAGGACGCGAGGTTGCTCCTGATTTACATGACATACTCATTGGTAACTACCAATTTATTCATTCATTCATTGATTCGTTGACTTATTTATTTATAAACTAAAAGTTAAATAAATAATTTTATATCCTTTATATCAAAAATCAATAATCAATAACTTGCAATTGATTAATTCTTTAGGTGGCGTAGGTGGTGTAGGAGTACGTCATCACAATGCCAGCCACATGACACCTTTAGAAATAGGAATGTATGTTCTACTAGCAGCATTTGGATTTGCTATTCTCGTGTTCGTAATTTCATGCGTCGTATACGCCAGTAAATTCAAACCCCATCAATCGGATTCACCATTACCAAGCATCCCAATGTTAGGAGCTGTCAGAGCACGAGCTGCGGCAGCCAGCCAACAATTGGCATCAGCTCGTAGACCTCGTGAGTCGACGACCAATGCACATGATTGGGTATGGCTTGGTAGGGCAACACTTGAACGAGCTGCTTGTGCTCCTCAACAGGTATTTAAACTTTTAACTCAGACATTGCTTCTTCGTGATCGACTTTTATACAAAGGTACATATATATACATATGTACATATATATAAATAGTTAGATACAGATACTGTTGAACTGGAAGTTAAAGATAGAGGGTAAAGCAATTGTATGTCGTGACTGTTGAATTTTTGGCATATTGCCCATCTTCACGAGTCATTAGTGGTGACTTTAACTGATGTTCTGTACTACATATATTTTATTTATCGACCACTAAACTATTGTTACTATTTAAATTAAGATTTAGATTGTTTTTGTGATTTTTATTTTTTGTTGTTGACGTTATTTTAGGTACGAGTGACAAACAACCCACTGGCAGGTGAAGTTGACGATGATGTCGGTGATTTAGGTACCAGCTTTGATAATCCAAATCATATTGAACTCCCAACGGCCGGAAATCGTGTCACTGTTACGCCAATTGATACCACTACCTACTGCAAACGTGACAGAGTACGTAATTATATGCAGAAAAATGATACAGCTAAGACACAAATTTTGGATGGTCCTGTTACATCTTCTACACGCAATGGGTACGTAGGTTATTTTATTTATTTGCTGAGAATAACAGTGGGTTATTTATTTTAATTTTTTAATATGGAAGTAGATCAGCAAATGTCTCAACCAACATGATGCCAGTTTGTGAAAATTTCCTTTCAAGATTTAAAAAGTTAAATACAAAAAAAACTTTTAAATTGTAATAAGAAAATTTTATTTATTATTTTTGAAGCAATCTACAAAGTTACTATAATTTTTATTCTAGGTAATAAATAACGCTCTGAAATATAGTATTCCAACTCTATTTACTTATTAACTCGATTTTACAAAAAGTTTCATCCCAGATAATTAATTTGTGTCCACAATTTTTTTGATTTTATGATTTAAAAATATGTTTTTTAACGCTTAACTACTCAATATATATTTTTTAGTTACTAAATAATCATTTGGTACAAAAATTTCACAAATAAATTTGTAGTGAGTTGACACATTATTGCTTATCTACGCCCATATATATAAATATAAAAATTTTTATTAAATCTACACACTGATAGAAAGATTTTATTAAAAATTTACCAAGTAAAATAATAAACAATAAAGATGTTTTAAGATATACTTGAGAAAAAAAATTAAAAACAACTAGTCCCATAATGATTGATAATGAAAAATATACAGTACAACCAGTATTCCAATAAATTTGTATCAGCTGAGTTAAAATAGCATAAAGAATCTCTTGAATAGTTCAAATTGTCAGAGTATTTACAATTTTTAAGTAATATCATCTTGAGACATAACTTAACGCTGTGTTTGCTCAGACAACTACTTCTTCAGTCAATTTACTTCTAAGTTCAGTTTTGTAAGTATCAGAGTTGATCTGTTTTAAAATTTCTGGAAGTCTATCAAGTTATTGATTTTATATAAGAAAAAAAAAACTTCAAAGTCGGTGAGCTTATTGTACAATCGCTGTATATTGAGAAATTTATATCGATCTTCTATACTATAATTGAAACCTCTAGAGAGTGGTCCCTGCTCCATTTTTTAATATTTAATACTTTACTTCAATTAATGAAAAAGTATAAAAAAAACTTTTATTATAGTCTGATAATAGTATCTTCCGACACATTTAAAAAATTGTCATCGCATATTTTACGAATCATTTTATTAAAATTTTTTACATATTCAAAACTGACCCTACACGGAGAGAAAATTATGGTAACAGTTACAATATATTATGGGAATGGTTCCCATACTGCATGGTAACCGGTTTTTTTCAAATGTTGATTATAGGAATGGCACCCATATATATTATGGTAATCATTCCTATAATTATGGGTATAATTCCCATGTGGTATCGGAATAGTTCCTATGGAATCATGGTAATCGTTACTATGTAACTATGATAATGGTTACCATAATATTATGGTAATAATTCCCATACATTATGGTAATTGTTACCATAGTATTTAAAAATTATAATAAATTTTTTTTTTTTGTAATAAGCTTTTTTTTTGTATACTTAAAATTGTGTAATATACACAAAAAACGCTTCTTACAAAAAAAAAAAAATTATTATAATTTCTAAATATTATGGGAATTATTACCATGATATTATGGTAACCATTCCCATACTATTATGGTAACTATTCCCATAATATTGTGGTGATCGTTACCATAATATTATGGTAACGGTTACCATAATATCATGGTAATAATTTCCATACATTATGGGAATGATTACCATAATATTATGGTAACCATTACCATAATATTATGGTAACCATTACCATAATATTATGGTAACCATTACCATAATATGATGGTTATGTTTACAATAATATTATAGGAATAGTTACCATAATATATAGGGCTTATTCCCATATACACTTAGGAACCATTGCAATGTGATTATAGGATCGGTTACTATTTGCTTGTGGGAACTATTACTATGAGTATGGTAATCATTACCATGATTCTTTCACATGCAATATGGAAACTGTTACCATAATGATAGGAATTGTTCCCATACTTATGGAAACTTTTCCCAGAAAGTATGAGTCTATATCCCATAATCCCAAGTAATCATTACCATAACGGTATAGGATGATATTTCATAAACGTACTAGGAACAGTTACCATAATTTTCTCTGCGTGTACAATGACCAAAAATGGTACCTCTACTTTAGAACATAAACCACCAATTTGACAAGTCGGTATGACAATAACCTCAGTCTATATTGTTAGTACGAATACCAAATAAGCATCCCCTACTCCAGATTAAACTTCACTAGAAATAAAAATACCGTTTTTATTATTTTTAATAAACGTATTTATTTTAAATTAATCCTATAAATTATTTCATTAAAAAAGAAAAAATTTTTAACATTCAATGATTATATATGTTATATATTATAAATATTTATTTACGGCAAATATTAATTTATTAGTACCTGACAAATATTTATTAATGTTTAAAAAATATTATATTTATCGAATGTAGTATTTATTTTGATTAAACTTTCTTCATATTCACATAATAAATCGCTACACAATACCCACAGTTTCATAATCCATAAATTTATGATTGAATAATATATATCAATTAGACAAAAATATGACACATAACAAAGTCCCGAAAGATTAGTTCATTATTTTAAATGATCTTTAATAAAGTGAATGACATTAAATATATTCTATTCATGCGTAAAGAATGTTCACTGTTGACCTAAATGATAGTATCAAAACTCATCGATTAATTTTCCCAGAGGTAATAATGCTCAAAAAAATTTTTGTCGAGTTGGATATAAATAATTTTTTTTGTTGAACCCAAAAAAGTTAATGTTATTAAGGGGGAATGTCACCGGACCTCTTTCGCATTATTAGAAAAATAAACGGGACTATCTTTGTTGTACTCGTAGAATAAATGGGAATTTCAGAAAAATTTCTCGGAGACTAATTAGAATTTTTTTAAATACGAAATTTTTAAGCCTCTGTTTAGGGAGGAAACGGGTCTGAGATACAAAAAAAAGAGCATATTTTTATGATTTTTTTTATTAGAGTACCTTCTTTATAAAAATTCTCAAAATTTGTGACATTATTAAGCATCATTCCAAGAATATTCTGATAAATTTTCAAAAAAAAATATTGAAAAATGAACCAGTGGTAGTGGGGAGAGCCGAGTCACCTCAAAAAAAAGTCTATACCGTAGGCAGGATAATTCATGACTGCCTCATCTGAAATCAAAAAACCAAAAAGATTTCTTTAGTACATAAGCTTATCTTGGATTTGAACAAAGTAATAAACAAAATATTCATTTTTGAATTTTTGGTAAAGGTGCAATAAAAAAACTCTGATTTTTACCAAAAATTGCTCCTTTTATTTAATTCAAAAATAAGTAGTTATTGAAAAAAAAAAATCCGTTCAAATCTAAGATAAACTTATGAACTAAAGAAATCTTTTTGGTTTTTTGATTTCAGACGAAGCAATCATGAGTTATCCTGCCTACGGCATGGAGACTTTTTTTTGAGGTGACACGTCTCTCCCTACTACCACCGGCTTATTTTTTAATATTTTTTTATGAAAATTTAGCTGAATATTCTTGAAATGATGCTTAATAATGTCACGAATTTAAATAACGAAAGTACTCTAAAAAAAAAATCCCAAAAGTATGTTTTTTTTGTTGTATCTCAGACCCGTTCCACCCCTTAAAAAAAGGTTTCAAAAAACGCTAAAGACCCTTTACTTTATTTTAAGTTTCCAGTATTTGTCCGTGAATTAAATTGAATTGAAAGTCGGTTGACGTGACCCCTGAAAACGGTCTAAATGCTATTTTTCATCGAAATGTTATTTTTATAATAATTACAAATATTTTGATAATGAAATATAATGTACTCTGTATTTTTATAATAACCAATAATAATTATTTATGTTATCATAATAACAAATATTGAACCATGTGGGGCACAAACTTTATGATAAATATGATAAATTTATCATAGTTAGCTCGAATTAAGAAGTTATCGAGTCACATATATTAAATTTCTATATCACTTTAACTTTTCAGCGGTCTGAATTAAGATATATTGACTTTTAGTAAATATTTATTAAACCAACAAACTCACATCAAATAATCAATTTATTAATTGTTAATAAATATTTATTAAAATCATTTCTGTAAATAAATAATTTATTTAACATTAATAAATCTTTCTACCATTGACTTATCAAATAAATATAAAAAATTCAAGTATTAATATTAAATAATTATTTTCAAAATTAATATTCAATACTAACTATCTACGAATTATTCATTTTTATTATTTCATAATGTAATTTAACGAATAGTTCGAAAATTATACTAGATTTTTGTCTTTACAATCATTTTTAATCACTGCGTCATTTATTGTAATCGAATTGTTAGTTTAGAAAATGTCGTCAACGAAACATTTGAAAAATGATTTTTTTCGTAATTATTCTCGGATATTTCATAGCTTGACAGTCTGATCTGATTCAAAACTCCTTTATTTCTTTATATAAATTTCTTATACTTATTTCTGTCCGAATCCATGCGTTTCATCAAAAAAAAAATCACACACAGATAAAAAAGAATTTCTTGTTGCAAAAAATTTTTACTTGGCCCAAGAACTTTTTTGCATTGTAAATTGAAAACAAAAATTTTCTTGCTCCAAGAAATCCTTTTTTTCTAGATAACTAAAAATTTGAGAATTGCTTGTTTTTTTAAATTATTTTTCATTTTCGTAGACCAATACAAGACATAACTTTTTTTGAATCCACAGAGCTCAAAATTGTTTTCGAACTCAAGAACTTGAAGAAACAGCAGAAAGTTTGGGACTGGCCCGCAAAGTCACCGTTTCCCATATTTTTTATTATGACCCATTAAATTGAATCATAATTTTCGAATATAAAAATAATAAATTTTCATTTCCCATTCTTTCACATTTGATTATTTAAATTTTTCACATAAAATTATAAAATATTGTAATTTAAAAATTTAATTTTACAGAAATGAGGTAAAAGACGTTCCTCCACCATTGCCACCTCACGGCATCACATCACCAGCATCAGTTCCCGTATCCTCAGGAGCAGGAGTAACAGACCTAGCAAATAACAATGAAGATTACAAGCCGCCAGTACCACCTCATAGAAACACTGGAGTGACAGCACGCCTGCCAGAGACACCAAAGAAACATCAACATCGTAATCATCACGCAAACCATCGGCATGTAAAGCACCACCATCACCACCATCATCCAAAGACTCACAGCACGAAGCCCAGCACTAATCCCGTATCAAAGAACGAAGAGGCCCAGACTATAGACGACGAGGAGTTTGTCGAGCTAAAAAAAGTAAACGAAGACAAACCTAAAGAAATAATCCCTCGCGAAATAAAACGCGCGACAATTGTTGGGAATCCAATGTTCTCGTCTAACTTATCTAGCTCTTCCTCATCCAGTTCGTCGTCCACAGTCTCAAATCAAGAGTTAAATGAAACGATGGCTTCACTAGTAGAAACACCGGCCCTAGATGATCTTAATCTTGGTATGGATTACAATCAAATCATGCAGTATTTTGATAACTTAAAGGAATCGAATGCCTAGGTAACAGCCCGGCTGCACGATTTAGTTGACTGGGCAAAGTCTATTTAATATCCAAGACGTTATCTGTCAGGTGCAGCCACTAATCCTTCTTAAGATTTTACTTTT
Source organism: Microplitis demolitor (assembly GCF_026212275.2). NCBI lineage: Eukaryota > Metazoa > Arthropoda > Insecta > Hymenoptera > Braconidae > Microplitis > Microplitis demolitor. The sequence continues at coordinate 14,410,162 of NC_068553.1, forward strand.
TCCATCTTACACACGTATATATATTAATATAAATATATACTTGTATTAAATTCGTGTGTGTATACGTGGAACATTAATCCTAGTCGGCTTTAATCAATACAAACTCACGTCGACTTAGTGCTACGTTATGTGGATAAGTGTGCGGTTTTTTTTTTTTTTTTTTTTCCAAAGAATATGTTACGTTTTACATATTCACAGCCATAAATTATACAAATATGTATCCTTACATTTTGTATACATATATATACATATATATGGGTAGGTAAATCGTGTAGTGTATCATGTATGTGTGTATATGTGTATATTAATGTATGACAATGTATTCTAGTCAGCTTTATAGCAGCACGTAAATTAATGCGTATGCTAAATTATAAAATAACTTTAACCCTTTACTGGTACGATTGCTAATTAATGTATTATATATTTATATTTATTGTTTGTCTGCTTATTTATTTATTTTTTTGTTTTTGTTTTTGTTAATTCATCCTTGACTGAAATCAATAGAATGGATGGAATATTTTTATTTATTTATAAAAAATAAAACTAAAATCGCTGGAAAAATTAATTAATTTTTTTTTTTTATTTAATAATTAATTTTATCGAGTAATTAGTAAAGATTTTTAATATGCTCTTGTATATTTATTTAAATCTTGAAAAACTCAGAATTGAAAAAAAAAGTATCTATAGTTTTTTGGAAATAATTCATCACGTATTCAAATTGTGAAAAAAATTTTTAATCAGAAACTGTAGAGAATTAAATTCTCTATGAAAAATATTTCAAACTTTTTTTTGTATATTTATTTCTTTTAAAAATATATGACATCAAACATTTTAAATAATAACGGGAAAGGTTTTAAAAAATTATATATTGTTTTTTGATAATAACTCATTGCGTATTGGAATCATAAAAAAGTTTATTCAATATAAATTGTAAAATATTAAATTCTTTATGAGATATATTTCAAAATTTTTTTTGTCAATTATTTTATTTAAAAAATATACGGCTTTCAAATTTTAAAATTAAAGCGCGAAAGAAAATTTTCGTAAAACAATTTTTTTTCATAAAAAAAAATAATTATTATTTTCCAGTGACTAATGATTGCTTATTAATGACATTAATTATATTAATTAATATACTTATACTTATTTGATGACACTGCACATAAACACAATTAAAATAATTATATTAATATTTATTATTAAATAATTTTAATTAAATCGAGACTGATTGTAATACTTTAAAATAATTTAAATGTTGCATAAATGTATAAATTTATTTAATAATAAATAATTATTTTGGTATAAGTAATAAGATCGTATAAGCGATAAGTTAATGAAGTAATAAAAGGTAAAAAAATTATCAATAATAATGACAATAGATTGAAAAGTTTAATAAAAAAAATTGAAATTTTTATCAGTCAAATATGAGTAGCATTTAAAAAAAAAGAAATTATAAGTAAAAATAATAATAATATTAATAAATAATGATATTCTTGTCTGATATATCTTTTGTACGCGAGATGAAGTGTTAATTACAGCAACAACAAACTAATTAAATTAACTAGCAATTATAAATTATTAAAAATAAAAAGAAAAATAAATACCAGTCCAGGGTTAAAGAAACTCGGTGGCTTGTACGTAGATTGCGATATTTATAAATTATAAATTTATATCAATATATAAAGATATATCTATAGGTTTCAAGTTCTTCCGTTCACGTGGTGCAAAAAATAGATCTCAATTTTTTTTCTCACATTGTTTTTTTTTTTTAAATACCGATAAATGATGAAAAAATAATAATTAATAATAATCGTTTTAGTAAAAACAAATAGTCAATTTACAAAGGCAAATTAATCGACTGATAAGCACGTGTTCTTTATATTTAAATGAAAGTTAATTAATTAAAGTTAATCAAATTAACTCATTAATGTTCTGGGAAAGTGGAGAGAGTTTAATTTTTTTTTATCGAAATTTTTCAAAACTTTTTTTTTTTAATCAGAAAATGTAATTATTGAGATAGTATAAAAATATTTTAAGTCAAGCTAAAGGTATTTTTAAAAGAAAATTGACCGCGAAATTCTAAAGCAGCTTTGAAAAAATTTATGAATTAAACGAAAATTAATTCGAATGCAAGAAAAAAAATTTTAGGATTTTTTTTTCTTTTGTTAATGAAAAAATCATAAAATTTTTATTTAAAAAAATTTTTTTACCCATCTATGAACTAAAAAATTTATTTTAGAAGACACTACCGAATTACAAATAATTTACTTTTAATTACAAAATTATTTGAGCAATTGAAATTTCGAGATAAAATAAGTTTACAAAAAAATTTTGATTGTTGAGTTTCAGAGTAAAATTATAAAAACTTTTTTTCAAATTTAAAAAATAGTTACTTATTTTTTTTTTAATATTAATACTGTTTAAAAATTCGAAATTTGAAAATAAAATTTTTTTACCACAAATATGTATTTTTAAATTAATTTTGACGAAACAATTTCAAAATAGAGTTGAAAAATATTTTTTAATTACAATATAATTACTCGTTTATTTGGAATAATTAAAAAAATAATTAATTTAAAAAAAAAATTAAATTCTATATCCCAGTCATTAATGTATTAATTTAAAAAAAAAATCATATCACAGCTTGCAATGTTTTCATATCTCTCATCTTCCACTTCTGATTTCTCACTTTATCATGCGATTGAGCTTTAAATAAAAAAAAAAGTTAACATCTACTTCCTAAAAACAATTTCCGGGCCTCGTAAATAAAAAAATTTATTTTTTACCATAAAGACCTTAACCAATTAAAAAAAAAGTAAAAATAGTCTGTGCGGACAACCGAAGACTAAAAGACAATTACGTTAGCAGATGAATAATAAAACAGACCTCACGTCTAAAAGTGAAAAGAAAATAAATAAAAAAAAAATTTGTAAATTTTACTTTGTAAGATTTTGTAAATAATTACAAGTATAAATTATTATAATTAAATTACGCGATATAGTACAAGATATACCGATGTATTAGTAACTTATTATTGATTAATAATAAGAATTAATTTATTTAATTAACCATAAATAGTTAATAAATAATTAATTGATTAATATTAAAAAAAAATTTTTTCATTGAAGCCACGAATAAATAAATTATATTTATAAAGTATTTAATTAATAAATATTAAAAGTATAATAAATATATATTTAAATAAAATATAAACTCGACGCGCTAAAGAAAATTAGCAGCTTATTATTAATTGATTAATATTTATAAAATTGAGAGTATGTGCGTCGAGCTGCCGCTTCCTTACTCCCGGAACCTGCTTTAAAGTTCCAATCTCAACAAATATATATTGATATAAATAAATGTCAAGAGCTAACGTATTTAATTGATGAGCTTGCTGTGTTAAATTAAATAATAATGCATAATATTAATTAATTAAAAATAAAAAAAGCGATAAATATTTAAATTGTAACGCAGAGTGAGCGAAGTTAAAAATAATTAACGGCTTTGGAATCTAATTATAAGAACCTATTATTAAAAAAAAAAAAAAAAAAAAAAAAAAAAACATTTAGATGTGTTTAGAATGCCGTGTAGAAGGTAGAAATTCGTAATTAAAATACGTAATTATTTAATTAAGTCAGTATACAATACGTATATCGGTAATTAATTGTTAATTAACGATAATGATAATTATTATGATTATGATGATGATAATGATAATTATTTAAAGGGAGACTCATGCTTTTTTTACTCCCTCCTCAACACATTCTAGTCAATTTATTATTTTAATTTTAAAAAATATTCTATCGTTCATCAATATTTGTATTTATTTATTTATTGTTTCCAGTATTTTTTTATTTTTTATTAATCAACGTAAGAAAGTAAACGATTTTTTAAAAATATTGATTTGTGATTAATGAACGGTAGTTAATTGTTACTATTAAAATTTAATGCTCAATTTTTTAATTTGCCATTAAATTATTATATTTAAGTAAATACTTAATTATTTATTGTAATTTCCTCGAGGTAATTTAGGTTTCATGTATTTTTGGAAAAAGATTATTAAATATTTTAAGTTAATTATTATCATAAATACAAATTAAATGTATTTAAGGAAAAAATATTTTTGTATTTATTTATTAATATATTTTTTTAATGGATTGACTTTTTTTTATTAATAAGTTACTTTGATAATTAATCAGTTATTGATTAATTAAAAATAAAATTTTTATAAAGGGTTGCGAGTGTTGAATAATCAAAAGGTCAGAGTTCGATTCCGGGTAATGGTAATTTTTTTAGATTTAATAAAATTTATTTAGATTATTTTAAATGAAATTATCACCAGGTAAAGATACATAGATATGATCATATATGTTTGAAATAATCAGATATGATCACACGTAATGTCATTCATGATCAAGCAAGATCATATCAGAATATATATGATCATATATGGCTATAAATATTTACATTACTGTATTATGATATATATTCATGTATAAAAACTCATATCTGATTCGACATGAGCACAAAAGTTTGGCTAGTCAGGGAATAAAATCCTTAGATATGGCCATATATGTTGAAGTATGACCAAATATGAGTTCCTATATAACTATATATGATAACGTATAAATTTAATAAAATAATCGATAAGTATTGAAATTTTAATGCAGTACGGTCTCATTTATTTTTAGCAGTAAAAAAGAAGATCATTAAAAATTTTTTTTAAATATTTTACTTCGCGTTGAATTAATAAAAAAAATACAAAGTTCAATAAAATTGGAATTTTTTTATTATTTTGGTTTTAATAAATTTTTTGGCATAACGTAAAAATATGACAATTGACATCCTTTTTTTTACATTACTGATAAATGGGCCAAGAGCAAATTGCAACAAAAAAAAATTTTATGAATTAGTTCTCAAATTTTTTATTTTTAAACGGATATTCAAAAAATTTTATTAGTCATTTCGTGAAATTTTTTTTAATTTGTTCGATTTATTGATAAAAATATTTTATATGTTAATAAATTTTTTCATAACTATAACTAAAGAAAAAAATAAAATTAGAAGATTCAAATTCACAAATTTAAATGTAACTTTAATTGACTAGAAAACATTTTATGTAACACTGTGAAATTTTGAAAATAATTTAATTTTTACTATTTGGGTTTTGCAGAAAATTACTACATAAAACTAATTTTTTTGTTCTGTATTTAAATTGATAAAACAAACTCAATTATTTCATCTCTGATTGTAATATTTCTTGTTGTCAACTTGCCAAAAGTAAATTGAAACAAAATAGCATTTTAAATAATAAATTGATTTTTTAATTTTTACCGCCAAAAATTATTGAAACTGTACTCACGCAAGTATTTCTGCACAAAAAAAATTCTACCAAAAATACATGAAACCATAAAAAACCAATTTAAGTAATTCGCTTAAAAAATCTCCTACCTCGTAGCAATTTATAGAAAAAAAAACTATATCATCTCAATTAATGAATAAATAAATAAAATAAATAAATAATTAATTACTTAATATAAAAAAAAAAAAAACTTATGACCTCGCCTTGTGCACACTCACAAATGCGTTAATTCAATAGCGAGTAATTAATTATTAACAATACAAGCAACTTGTATTTTATACCCACCCTCATTACATGTTTATCTCTTCCCTCTTCTCTCCTCTTGTCCTCTACCTCTTGTATTTCTCTCCTGTTTAAACTCTCATTACGTCCTTCATTCCGTTTGTTAATTTAAACCACTACAGTACTCCTCCCACACTATTCCCTCGTGGTATTTAAATCATTGTCAATTCAATGCGCTATAATTATTGTAATTACAATAATTTAATTCAATTTTTAATTATTTTTTCATTTTGATAAATCGAAAATAGCATTTGCAGTAGAAATTTATTTAACTACACTATGTTAGTGGTATTTATTTAAAAATATATAAAAAAAATTAATAAATTTTCAAAAAATGCCCGCGAAATTATTTAAAGTAGAAAACTTACAAGTATAAATGAGCTTTGTATATTTATTAATTAAATTGTTAAGCTGATATAAAAAAAATTAATTAATTTACTAATTAATTATTGGAAAAAAAATAAAAAAAAAGAAATGAAGGAAAGAATGAATAAATGATTGATGCAGGAGGTGTTTAGGCTGTTGTCTAGGTGACAAAAATAAAAAATCATTCCTCCGTGTGAAGTTTATTAACGCACATTAAGTGTTAAGAGAGATTAATTTAAATGATATATTATTAAATAAATATAAATATATATATATATATATATATATTAATTATTAATGATTAATTATTTAATAATAATGATAATTAAAATAATAAACTTAATAATAATTGAAAATAAATAAATATGTTATCAAATTATCATAAACACACGATAGTCAATGGCTATTGTTTATCATCATCATTCTCTATATATATAAAAATATATATAAATATGCTAAATAAGTATTAAGATACGACTGTCGCCTATTGAATGTACAATATGTAGTATTTACCTGTTGTTACCACCAAAACCGTCAGCAAAGATATTTGAAAAAAAATAAAAAATAATTATAAAAATTGTAATTGTGTTTTTGTTTATTTATTTTTCATAAATTTCAGACTATTTAATAAGTTTTATTAAAGAATTTATATTTTTAATTTTACGTCTTTAGTATATTCTTTTATCTTTTAAGTTTTGGAGGCCTCCAAGCCGGCTTCAGTACGCAATCAGTTTACAAAAAAGTAATTCTTAGAACATTCATGAATAATATTCTTTGAAAAAAACACATATTACAGAAAATCACGAGAAATTATTTCATTTATAAACTGGACCCTTCAGAGAATATTAAAATTTTTATAAATCGGAGTTATGGATCTTTAAACACGGCCGAGAATCGCGGCTTAAAAAAAATAGATTCTTATGTAGCTGCATAAATAAAGCCAATTGCGCTATAAGAATTAAGGAGAATCGATTTAATTTTATGAGATTTTTTAAGCAGAGGACGATAGAAATCCATTTCCTTTTAAAAAATTCCTATTGAGCCTTATTGAAAGCTCAAAAAATTTTCGATTGGTTCCAATTGAAATTCATCATTAGCAAATTTTCGTGTTTGCAATAGATTTTTTATCGGAGTTTAGTGGTTAAGATTACATGTAATTGACAATGTAATTTGTCCATGCGATATTGGTCATAAATTGTCTACTCGGAGAAAATTTTTTTAAAAAACTTCTACAATCTCGAGTAACTTAGGCCGAAAACAAAAGACATACCAAAAGAATAAAAACTAAAGCCTATTATACCAAAAGAAGACGAAAGATTGCGTTCAATGTACGATTTAAATTACGAACCGGGACAATGCAAGATTAACTTGCTTTCGTATTTGTTTGTTTGTCTGTTCTGTACAAATTTTTATAATTCATTTAAAACTAACTTCTGGATAAGTTATATTCTTGAATATAGCTCACAACTGGATGACAGATTAACAGAGGAAAGCGACTTTTTTTATTAGTTTCCAACAGAGTATTGAATAATTGAGTGTATAAATAAATAAACTATATAGGACATGTATAATATACAATTATTTGTTGCATACGCTCACGTTTTTCGTTTTAAATCTTACAAGTATTTTCATAGCTATTAATTAAAAATTATAAATCAAAAATTTTCAAGACTATCTAAGAAGTTCGGAATCTGTATGGGTTTTTGAATCTTCATGAGGCTTAGAGAAATTATTTTGTACTTTTTAGTCCGTTTTAAAAACGTGATATATTGAAAAATTTTTTTATTTCAATTATTTGTTGACTCTTTTTCCGTTTGGAAATTAAAGACATTAAAAAATTTTTTGTTTTTTTAAATAAACAAGTAAAATACCTATAAAAAAAATTTTAGAAAATTTCATATAAAAAACTTTAAAAAATCTTTTTGTGCCAATTTTAAATACTGTATCTTACAACTAATTAGATCATAAAAATTTTAAAAATGTTTGATGTCTGCTACTCTCAATCCCTATCCAAAAATTCCCATAGAATCCACTCAAATGCGACAAAGACTGGATAGAAACCAATACACTTTATAGGATTCTGTGTGGTTTTTGTGGCGTTTGAGTGGCTCCTATGGGAATTTTTGGATAGGGATGTCATATTATTTACCCTATGTTTTAACACAAATCGATATTAAAACTATTTATATTTTTATATTAATATTAATCATTATTGATTGATTAATCATGAAGTGAATCGATTTTTAACCTGAATAATACAAAAAACTTGTTTTTTATATTTTATTTTTCCATCCTACCTCAGCGACTATAAGCTTGATATTTGTTAATTTTGTCTTGAATTTAAGTTTACTTTGATAAAACAATATTAAATTGATGACAAATTCAACATGAAATTCAAAAATGTCCACTCTCACCACTTGAGTACAAGCAACTTTTACGCTGAAAGTGCATTCCGAAATACGCTGCGAGCATCTGTAGCGTATTGTATTTCCGAATGCACCCCAAGTAGCACAGAGTCAACTTTAAGATGTTTTAAAGATATCTTTTAAAAGGACAAGACAAATTTTTTTTTTGTCTCAGTCATATTTTTTTATATGAATACGACATGCAAATGTTAGTTCCGGAGAGAGAAAAAATTTGTGTTGTTTTTTCTGTCTCATGTCAATTGAAAAGTCGTTAAGATGACTTATTTTACCACTATTTGCAATTTACTTTTTGTCATCACTTGTGTTAAGTCTTTCAAGTAGGTATTTTTTCGGTGACATAAATTTCTGATCGTCTTGTCAACATATTGATGCCTTATAGACAAGTCAAAAAGTAGTCTAAAAACTGATATCTTATAGATGTCACAAAGGCAAGTGTGCTACCTGGGACCCTTATTAATTATTCTTATTGCTTGTGCGGTAAATTTAAATATTTTAAGAACAAATTATTAGAAATTGGAGAAAACTAAAATTCGTACGTCAAATTATAATGGCGGCAGAATATGATAGAAAAATATTTAAAAAATTTAAAAAAAAACACTTGAGTGTTTAAACAAACCTTAGTGGGGAAATAATATGCAGAAGGGTGTCCTAGAACACTTGGATATTTAATTTAAATTGCTCCAAGTGTATTCCAGCTAAAAAAACGTCACTTAACTGCTATTTCCCACCAGACGATGCCAGATGAGTTTGCTCAGGAACTTGGAAGTTATCAGCATCAGCAACTCGCAACACTTTATACTAGCACTGAACAAAACACTTAACGACACCACAGACACTTTGCATAATTAAAATTTTACAAACACTGCACAATTTTATTAAACAATTACTAAGCAATAAATTTTATGTATAATTCCACGAATTAACTGCAATACTATGTTTCAATTTAAACGTAAAGAAGAATCTGGACTACTACTGCCGTTGTCGATGATACTGACTGCTGTTATTGGACCGCCAGTTGATACAAAGCAATCGATTTTGCAACTCATTCTCCCACCCCTACTTTAGCAAAAATGTGAATGTTGAATCCAGCAACACGCAGTAGCGCCAACTTGGCGCGAAACTTCGAAACTAAAATTTAATAATTTTATTAAAATGTATTTGTGTCAATAATTATATTAATTAAAGTAAAAAGTATACTCGAAATTTTTTATTTTCATCAATAATTTATTAATTATTCTCATTACTTGCGTGGTAAATTTGAATATTTGAAAAATAAATTATTAGAAATGGGAGAAAAATTAAAAATCAATCAAAATAAAATGCCGGCAGAATATGATAGAAATATTTAAAATGATCCTGAAGTTAACAATTAACATTTTCGGATTTTTTTTTCAACAAATCAATTACTAAAAAAAAAAAATGCACATACAGAAAAATAAAAAAACTATAAATGCAATTTTTTTAAATATTTTTTTTTCAATAATTTATCGTTTTAAATAAATTCCAAAAATTATTAGACGTCGGCTAACTTCAGTATCATATATTTAAAATATGTAAAAAAACACGCAAGTGTTTCACACAAAAAACGTACTGCTACTATGCTGCACTTTCATAGTCTGCTGCTGTTGTCTGCAGCGCATTTCGTAATGCACTCTGAACTGAATCATTTGGCGCGAAATTTAAAAATCTCTCACGTGACCAAAACGAGCGTAGGACGTCAGCGTTGAAAAATCACCTTTATCCATTCTATATATACAATTTCATCATTTCCGTTTCTCCGTGTAGCCTACACATAGATACCATCATAGTCCAAGTCCAACACCATCAAATATTTATAGATACATTTATAAGTGTACATTTTAGTGCAATCTGTCACACGTGCCGGGTTCATAAAACTCTTTACTTATTATATTAATAAATAAACAAAAATGAGTACCCCAACTATTGAAAGTAATCAAAAACAATGCAAAGTAAGTATTGCAATAATATTGATTATTGATGAAGTAATTTATTTATTTATTTCATTTGAATTTTTACCAGATAAGCCAAGAAAATAATTTAAAAGATAAAGAGTCAGAAGAAATGTTGATAACTGAAGATGAATTAAATGCAATTAAAAATAATTGGCTGACAAAAACACAATTGACATCCAATAAATTAGAATATCCAGTGCTACCTAAAAAAGAGGCACGTAATATTTTGATAACCTCAGCACTACCGTATGTTAATAATATTCCGCATTTAGGAAATATAATTGGCTGTGTACTGTCAGCAGATATTTTTGCTCGTTATTGTCGTCAGAGAAATTATAACACCTTGTACATAGGAGGTACTGATGAATATGGTACCGCTACGGAAGCTAAAGTACTTGAAGAAAAGATGTCATGCAAAGAAATATGTGATAAATATTACAATATTCATGACGAAGTTTACCGCTGGTTCAATATCGCATTCGATCGTTTTGGACGTACGACTACTAAAGAACAAACGGAGGTTGTTCAAGATTTTTTCCTGAGAGTTAAAGACGAGGGGTTCATTTTCACTGATACAGTTGATCAGCTGCGATGTGAGAACTGTGAAAAATTTTTGGCCGATCGTTTCGTCGAGGGAACTTGTCCTGATTGTAAATATGAGGATGCGAGAGGTGACCAGTGTGATGGCTGTGGTCATCTGATTAATGCTCCGGAATTAATTAATCCGAGATGTAAATTGTGCAACCAGACACCGGTCATTAAATCCTCGGAACATTTCTTTTTGGATCTTCCTAAGGTAGTTTTTATTATCAGGAAAATCTTTCATCGTTAAAGAGATATTTATCACTGGTATAAACAGATCTACCCATATCACAACTTCACTATCATATTCTTACTAATAAATACATCTAATTACAACTCTTAATTTTCTGCTTCCAACTTTATTGAAAGATTATCAAGCTTAATAACTCAGATCAATAATTTCTCCATTACATGACTTATTTACTCCAATTCATTTTCTTCTAAACACAAGTCAACTTGAAAATTATGACAGAAAAAAAAACAAGTAGACATCATTATCTTATTTACCTTAGACTTTCCTTTCTTTCATAAATTTAGGATTTTGTTCTAGAATTAAAATGAATTGGAGTAAATAAATCATGTAGTGGAGAAATGAATGAGCTGAACTTTAAGACTTGATAAAATTTAAAAAAGATAATGAAGTTCTGTGTAGACACGGCATTCTGTTGTGCTCATGTTTGCCTGAAAATTCGAAAGACTTTGGTAAACATTTTTGTAAAGTTCGCGTGAAATTAGAGAAAAATAACATCAGAATCAGACAACGATTAATTTATATAATTTGACTTTTTATATTCATAACAGTGAATTTTAATTACTCATGTCATAGTAATTAATTAATAATCAATTATTTTATACAATTGTTTGAGGGATTAATTGGCGTGTGATCACTTGTCGAGGATCAGTTGTTATGCAACCAAATATTCCGTTTGAAAAATTTTTAAATTTGCTTTTCAGTTACTTTTAAAAATTTTTAACTAGACATCATAAAATTCAGCTTTAATTTCTAGTTTAAAATTTTTTAAAATTAATAAATGTAACTTATACTTTGAAACTATCGTAAATTCTTTTATTTCTCATGCCAAATATTTTTAAATCTGATTTTCGTTTTAAATAATTACATCTATAACTATACATATAAAAGTATTTCGTTTTTTTTTTTGTTGTATTAATTTGTAGAGTTGCAGTTGGATAAAAATGTTTCTTGGTAGAAATGTGATATTTGAGTTGTAATTTGGATAGACCTTTTTATATCAGAGATCGTAATATGTTATTGTTAATTATTAATTTTATTTAAGCTCGAAGAATTTTAATTACTTAAGAAAATTTGAATTAATAATTATTTTTAGATTGAACCAAAAGTTAAAGAATGGGTCGCAGAAGCCGAGAGTAAATGGTCATCGGTAGCCAGAGCAATAGCAAAACCCTGGTTGCGTGATGGATTGAAATCACGTTGCATTACCCGTGATATTAAATGGGGAATACCAGTCCCACTGGAGGGATACGAAGACAAAGTATTTTACGTTTGGTTCGATGCACCTCTTGGTTATTTGAGTATCTCCAAAAATTACCACAAAGACTACGAACAGTGGTGGAAACCTGAAAAGGAAATGGATGTTTCATTGTATCAATTCATGGCTAAAGATAACGTACCCTTCCACGCAATAATGTTCCCCGCATCTCTGCTAGCTGCTAATCAAGGATATATTCTTGTGAAGCACATCATGGCCGTCGAGTATCTTAATTACGAAGATACTAAATTCTCAAAGTCACGTGGTGTTGGCGTTTTTGGCACTGACGCACGTGATACTGGAATACCTGCTGATGTTTGGAGATTTTATTTAGCGTATGTCCGTCCCGAAGGTCAAGATACGAATTTCAACTGGACTGATTTAGCGACTAAAACCAATAGTGAACTATTGAATAATTTTGGCAATTTTGTTAACAGGTAAATAAATAATTTATCATTTTTCAAAAATCTTCAGCTTCTAAGTCGTACAAATACTCCGCGAGCACTTCTATCATTGTTTCACTTATACAGTAAATGGAAACTATATCCACATTTTTTGCTTTAACAAATAACAACTTTCAAAAAATAAAAAGACTTTGGTAGATTATGGAGTAATGTATCGAGCCTCAAGTTTTAATTTGCATTAACAGTTTTTTTTTTAAAGAAAAACTTGGAAAAAAAAAATTGAAAACCTTACTTTAAAAAATTTCTAGCTGACGTAAATACAATAAATTTAAACTGTTGGACTTTTGGCAGGATTTAAAAAAATTTTTAAATAAAAATACTTTTGAAATTTTTGAAAGTTCTTTAGTTATTTGCATTTAAAAATAAGTAAATAAAATCGATCAGAATACAATTTCTTGAAACAAATTAACATTTAAACGCAAATAACTTAAGAACTTTCAAAAATTTCGGAAACTTGATAAGAGAAAATTTGTAGGAAATGAAATGATCTACAAAAAAGGTGCTACAACATTTTCAGATAAGTCTGATAGCTTCGCCAAAAAAGTAAAATATTACTAAAATTTACTATAAATCGAACTTTGACCTCGAATAACTTCTGAAAAATTAATTTTATCGAAAAATGATAAGAGATCTTTTTTGTAGAGCTTTCAATTTTTATTAAAAATATTCATGTATTTTTTAGATAGACTGATTTCCTGGTGAGTGATAAAATTCCAAACTTTAAAAAAAATTTTCCCATGTTATTTAAATGGGAAATCGAAAATTGCGATAAGGCAGTTGTTAATATTAATATTAGGAGATAAAACTTTAACTAGTCTACTGTGTACATATAGCCATGTATGATTATAAAAATTCGGAAGACGTTTATAATTATATATCATCATTCATGATCATATATATTAGACTGGGCCAAAAAAAATCGACTATTTCTTTTTCTTTCGATACTACGAAAATATTATTCCTGATGACCAAAAAAAATTATTGTGCAAGTTTGAGCCCTTAATATTGATATTAAAAGGTGTATCGTTACAGATATTCGTTTTTTGGCAGAAATTTCATTTTTTACCCAAAACTCGTAAATTATCTATCTGAAAAATTTGAGCAATGCCAATTCTTAAAAGAAATTGAATTCCCTACAAAAAATCTCTCTTAGTTATTTGACGTAAAATGAGCCGTTTCTTTGTAACCGTGCCTCAAATATTGATTTGTATTTCAAATTCTTTGTTTCTATTTTTAATTTTTGTAACTACTAGAAATATTAAAATTTTTTTTAGTCAATATACAAATTTTTGAAGGAAATTCAATGCTCTACAAAAACGGTCTCTTAACATTTTTTGATAAATTCACTCCTTCAAAAGTTATTCAAGGTTGAAGTTGAGTAAAAACGACTTAAATAACCTGAATAACTTTCGAAGGAGTGAATTTATTATTATATAATATGAATTTATTATTATATTATATTATATATTTAAGGCACGGTTACAAGAAAACGGCTAGTTTTACGTCAATTAACTAAGAGAGATTTTTTGTAGGGAATTCAATTTCCTTTAAGAATATAGATTGGTCAAATTTTTCAGATAGATGATTTACGAGTTTTGGGTAAAAAATGAAATTTCTGTCAAAAAAAGAATATTTGTAACGATACATCTTTAAATATCAATATTAAGGGCTCAAACTTGCATAATAATTTTTTTTGGTCATCAGGAATAATATTTTCACAATATCGAAAGAAAAAGAAAATAGTCGATTTTTTTGGCCCAGTCTTATATTTATTCATATCTGATATTGTATCATCATCTGTATATATAAACATATACGGTTATGAGTAGGGCCAGAATTTTTGCTTTAATTTAAAATTAACCAATAATAAAAATGATATCAAATTTATATTGCAGCAATTTATATTTGCTGCAATGTCAAATTTTAGATATTACAGCAAAAATATTGGTCGTATAAAAAAATTTTTTAACCAAAAGTTGTAGGAAATTTAATTTTATAAAAAAATATCTCTCATAATTTTGTCTTAGGACTAATAAAAAAGCCGTAATTTCAAAATTATGATTTTTGTAGTTAACAAAAATTTGAATCATTCATTATGAATCTTAATTTTGGAATTACGGTAAAAATATTTGCCGTATAATAAAATCTGAAGACATTTTTTTTAGAAAATCAAATTTCCTACAACTTCGATTTAAAATCTTTTCTGATAAGACCAATATTTTCGTCGTAATATCAAAACATTTGCAACATTCATTTCGAAATCAAGGTAAAAATCTTGTCTCTAGTTATGAGTATTCGTTCATGTATCATCATTAGTAATCAAATAGGATCATTTTTCAGATCTGAGTATTAATAGTTCTCACATATGATCATATCTAAATTTTTCTACCCGAGCCTGTCTTAAATTTATAAGTAACACTTACAGTAAATGCATTGGATTATTTTATAATTAATTTTTTTACAATTTTTTCTTATATAACAGTAATTTTTAAATAAGTTATTAATTAATTTCAGATCTCTTGCATTTGCTGAAAAAAATTACGATGGGGTAATCCAAGAAATGGAACTACGTGACGAGGAATACAATTTATTGGCCCATGTACAACGTGAATTAACACAATATAACTTATTAATGGAACAAGCTAAGCTTCGTGATAGTTTGAAATTAATTTTATCGATATCCAAGCTCGGTAACCAGTATCTGCAAGCACAGCAACCCTGGGCTAAGATTAAAGGAAATGATGACGACAAGTATGTTTAAAACTATTGATTGTCTTTGATTAACACACTAACTAATTAATTATACTACTGAAACATAAATTTTATTTTTTTACAGAAAAATTGCTGGAACAGTTTCGGGTATTTGTTGCAATTTAAGTTGTCTTCTGTCATCGCTGATTGGTCCATTTATGCCCATGATATCACTTGCTTTGAGATCTCAACTAGGTCTTGAATCTCATTACGGATTAATACCGGACACGGTGACGATTTTATTGGAACCGGGACATAAAATTGGCAAATCATTTCCGCTGTTCACTAGAATCACTGACAAAGAAATTCAAGCTTACCGTGATAAATTCGGTGGCGTTAAAGAAGAAAAAGTTAAGAAAAATAAAAAAACTCAGAAGCAAAGCAAACAAAATAAAAACCCAGTGGCTGAATTAGAAAAATCAATGGCCGATTTGAAGAATTAATTTAGATAAAAATCTATTTAATTTTTGTTAATTTTCTTAATTAAATTCAATGACTAGACAATTTTTTTTACTTAAATTTTTGCTGTAATTATTTATTTTATTTATAAAAACAAAGTGGGTCATTTTTATTTACAGTAGAAATTTTTTTCTAAATTTAATTTTTTTTTCATCAACTTCATTACTTATTTTTTCGTCTTCTGTTATTTCACCATTGGCATCATCAACATTTTGTTTATTTTCATTAGTTATTCCTTTATCTTCTGCTATTTTACCAGTGGCATCATCAATATTTTGATCAATTGCTTGATTATTTTTTATTTCAATCGGTAGACGGTCACCCCAAAGACTTTTTCTTGCACAATAATACAAAGGTCTAGAAAATAAAATAATTTTTCATATAATTATAAACAAAATAAATTAAAAATTTTTTAAATAAATTACCGGTCGTGTTTTGATTTTGAAAATATTATTTCTTGTAATTTCCCTTCAGAGGTACACATACGACAAATAGCATGGCCTGAGTGTACAATCGTTTCTCTTACAATCCTTGGCCATTTTTCATTATCACCTCGACTAGATCCTGAATAAATATAAATTTTTCTTATCAAACTTATTTTTAAAAATTCTTGAATGAAAAAATAATTAATAAAAAATTTTCAAAAACGAGAAATTAATAATTGAAAAATAAATAATAAATTACCTTTTTTAAAAACTATATATGAATAACGTTCACTAAAAATATGATCCCTTCTATTATAGCTCATCGGAAAGAATCTCACTTCAAAATTACAAGGCGTATTAGTTCCGTCTTCGATTCTTGGACATTTTAATTCATGTGGACACTATTAAATTTAAATGATCAATTATTTAATGATTTAAGATAAATAATTTTACAAAAACTTACGGGTGAAAATATAAAAGCCTCATATAATTCACGTTTTTTATGGACATCTATTAAATGAGTTATAAATTCTCTGGCTTCATTGATAAGCTAAAAAAAAATGATTCATTTATAATATTTTTTACAGACTTTAAAATTTACTTTTTAAGGTTTCAGTCAAAAAATTATAATTCTGGTTTAATTAATGCAGATATAACAAAAATGTATATAAACAGTTCTGCTTTTAATTTAAAAATTATTAGAGTTTCAAAACAAAAAACAAAAAAATATTTTCATTTTATAAGTATTAGAAAAATGTAAATAGTGTTCCAATTAAATTGAATCTAATAATTTAGATTCTTGCCCAAGTAGCACAGAGCAATTTTAAGATGTCATAAAGATGTCTTTTAAGAAAACAAGATAAATTTTTTTAATCTCAAAGTCATAGGAAATTGGTGTTCTTTTATCTGCCGTAAAAAAGTCGTTTCAATTAAAAGAAAGGCCATTCTGGCGCCGAAATGGAAGTAGATTTCATGATATCTATATTATCGATAGATACATATGTAAAAAGTGAATAGCCAGAATCAGAGGCATTAGGAAAGCCACAAAAAAGTTGTTTTGAACATCATCGAAAACGAATGCAATAGCAAAATTTCATTTAATGAGTAGTGAGATAAGTAATTTCTTTGGTCTAGGCATATATATAGGCATACAAATTAAAGCTTATTTAAAGAGCTAAGATGCATTTTGAAGAAATTCGATAAGTTGTCACATTGAAAAGTTTTTAAAGAATGAATCAGTAAAAATATGAATTTTTGACATTTGGAAAATTTTGAAATGCTATAACTCCTAAATAAATTGGCCGATTTTACTTATCTTCGAACTTGATCTCGAAAATCGTCCGCAGAAAATATGGGCTGAGTTTCATTGAGATCAGTTAAGAATTGTGGACACTATCGTCGTGGCGAACCGCGTTCTATCGTATAAATATATAAACTTTTAAACAATATGTATTTCCTGACTCAGCTCGACGAGCTAAGCCCAGAAATAGCAAAATGTTTCAAAAATTCCGTCATGAAGACAAATGCAATAATTAGATTTCTATGAAATTTACTAAAAAATTGTTTAGATGACTTATTAGCAGTTTAACTTTTGTCTTCACTTATGTCAAGTTTTTTAAGCAGATATTTTTTCGGTGATATAAATTTCCAATTGCTTTATCAACATTTTGGTCACAAAATGCTGCTACTTGAGACACTTGGCTTTGTGACATCCATAAGATAGTAGTTTTGAAGCTTTTTTTTGAGCTATTAGTAAGGTACTAAAATGTTGACAAAACAATCAGAAATTGATGTCATCAAAAATAAAAATTTGCTTAAAAGATTGACACAAACGGTGGCAAAATTTGATAGCTGCATATTTGTAATTAACTTTTTGCCGCCATTTGTATCAAGTTTTTTAACAGATATTTTTTTTTGATGACATCAATTTCTTATTGTTTTGTCAACATTTTGGCGCTTTATCGATAGATCAAAATTTCTATCTTATAGATGTCAAAAAGCCAAGTGTGCTACTTGGTGGTTCATAAACTTTCGAATTATTTATGAGTTTTAAAATTAATTTATTAAAATTCAAATTTTTGGTTTTAATTTTGAATGTTAAATTTTTAACTCACATAAAATTATAAAAAATTTCTGTACAATATGAATAATTAAAAAATTTACACATAATTAAAAAAATAATAAGTCTTAAATAATAAATAAATTTAAAAAATCACCTTAAAACCAGCATTGGTTCCTTGTTCAACAAGTACTAAGTATCGATCGGCTCTTCTCCATAAATTTAATATTGTTTCAATGCGTGACTTTCTACTTGGCAGCTCCATCAAAGTAAATGCACTCACCACAATATCGAATGTAGGCTGTAATTAAATCATCAACTAACTCACTATATTAAATAATTACTAAAAAAAATTTATGTCTTACATTATTTGTCACTGGTAAGTATTGTTTGAAAAATATATTTTTTATTCTAGGTTGCGATAATTTAGCAAACCATTCAGCTAAATTACTTATTTCTTCAGATGCATCAATACATAAATATTCATTTAATGATTTTGTCCAAAATTGTGATGCTACCCTATAAAAATAAATTAAATTTAACAAAATATAAAATACTTAAATAAATTTATTTTTATTTTAAAAATTACCATGAAACAGTTCCAATACCAGAACCAAAATCTAGCAAAGTTTTAGGTTTAAAACCTGGATCACGTTCTTTTATTTCTAGTAATATTCTGTATAAAATAGCGTAATCGTGAGAGCCACGTGCCACCATGTACATCAATCCACGATATTTGTCATACTGAATAGGTGCCCATGGATGGACTTTACGTTTTAAAATTTTTACAGTGTCATGATGCATTTTTTCCTGCATTTCTTCATCACTTCCATCTAACGCTGTCATATACTTACTGTTATTGTACAACGATTTGCTTACTTCAGAGTACTTTAAATTAATCAACTCTTGCTCCGGTGGTGGATGTCGACCATTCAGATGACGGTAAAGTCCTGCAGCATCTTCCACTATTGTCTTTCTTGGATGTTCTATGATGAAAATGTCATAAAAAATATTTAATAATAATTTTATTTTCTAAAGAGCATTAAATCTCTACATAATAAATAATTAATATGTAGAAATCAGAACTAATAATGCTACTAATTATGTTCTTAGACTTTTTACTTAGGTTTATACGACAACTAACCAAAGTTATTATCAACTTTTGTAAATTATTATTTAAAAAAATATCACTTGGAAGTCAAAATATTGCAAATTTCTGAAAAAAAATTTTCGGTATCGAGCTGAGGCACTTGATTAAAAAATTATGAGAGAAAGAAGTGATGGAAATAGAATTTTCTTCACTTAAAAAAAACTTTTAATTATCAGTATTTCTAAATTAAACGATCAATTTTGCTCATCTTATAATTGGAAGTTGACGACATGAGCTATTTTATTAAACTCTAATTCTTGTCAACCTTTTAAGTTGCGTAATTTTTTTTTTCAATAATTTTACTGATATAGTGCACGTGACATTTTTTGTAGAAAATTTAATTTCCTGTAGAATAATTTCTTTTAAATTTAAAATAAAATGTTTCGTCATCAAAATAATGACAGTAAACAAGGAACTCGTGTTTTTTTTCCGTTTTGTTGCTTTGTAACTTTTTGCTCGTTGATTTTATACATGACATTTAAAACTTATTCTGCAGGGAATCAAATTTTCTAAAAAAATACGTATCGTTCAAATTTGTAGGCTCACCTATTGGCGACTTACAAAACTTTTATCGTCTTGGAAGTCAATATTAAAATTAAGAATCATTTTGCAGGAATTTTTTTTGGGGTACGTGACACAAAACAACAATATTTAAAATAAATACTACCCTAATATATTAGGGTGCTTTATTTCCGGTAAAAGTTTGTTTTTTATTATTCATCAATCAATATATTTTAATAAATAAAATAAAATATAAAAAAAATTACAATTGATATTTTATTTTTTAAATTATTAAAATTCCTATAACTCGGAAACTATGGACTTTAGCGACTTGACTTATAGGGCTTTTTTTAAAGAGAATAAAATTTCATATAAAATGCATATTAACATTTTTAGTGTACTTTCATTGGTTTACATTCTGCAAGCCGATAAAAGTCAATTTCATGGGAAAAATGAGTTTCTCAATGGACACAAGTGAAACAGCTTGAATAACAGCTAAGTTACTATGGGCACTTTTGAAGAGCACTAAGTTTTCTCCAATTTGCGACAAATGGCAGTTTGATATCATAAAATGCAGCTGAATATTAGAAAGTAAAAAAAAAAAGTAATCTAATTTACGTGTATTTTAAATGGTAAATCTTTGAAATCAAATGGAAAGTACTTAGGATTAAAATTAAGATCTCAAACTTAGCAGGAATTTTTTTTTCAGCGTAAAGAAAATAACATTTTTCTAAGTATAAAAAACTATAACAAGCATTAATGATTGATATGTTACGAGTTACGAAGTTGTCTATATTTAAGAAAAAACGTTATTTTTAACATTCGTAATCCTTTAAATACTCAATTGATAAGATCTAAAAAAGTTTTTTTAAAATATCTTTATAAATATACATTTTATAAAAAAAATGATTAAGACCTTTTTTGTCAAGAATTTAAGTTTCTACAAAATTGTTCCTATAATTTTTTCCTTCAATCTGCATATTTCATGATATTTAAAAAAAACCTTGATTGTATCGAAAAATGAACTTTGATCGTCCTGAGGCACGTGTTCTTTTTACTTAAAAAGAAAAAACCAAATAACTCACATATTTTTTCATCAAAAAGAAATTTTTTATGGAGCACCTGAGAAAATTTAGTTTGTAACGACTACTCTAAAGGACATGACTCATAATAATAATAATAAATAATTATAATTATACCATCTAAAGCACGTTTCATTGCATTTGTTAACCATTCTGGTAATCTGACAACTGTTCTCAGTATAACACCAGGTTGTTTACGTGGTTTTAATTTATCTTCTTTTATTAAATTACTAATCTCTTCATTTAATATCACTTTCGGCTTTAATTTTTTTTGAGGTTTCGCCGAGCACTGAAATTTTTAATAAATAATTATGAGTGCAAATATACGAGTGTAAAAGTAGTAGACATCAAACAAATTTAAAATTATAAATAAATAGAGTAAATAATTTAAAAAATAACATTTATAAGAAATGCACTTATCAATTTAAAAATTTTTTATGTGCATTTTTTAACAATTTTATTTTGTTAATTATTAACTCGATTTATTAATAATTTTAAATTTGTCTGATGTCTGCTACATTCACACTCATGCAAATGTAGCATACATACGACAATTATTTAATTAGATATAAAAAAATAAATAATCAAAAAAATAAAATTTAAAAAAATGCATGTACTCAATTTTGAATTTTCTAAACATGTATTTTTTTATTTTTACTTTATAAAAATTTTAATTTATTATTTAAAAGTTTTGAAAATTGTCAGATGTTCGCTATTTTTACTGTTATTAAATAATTAACAATTTTTATAGATAATAAATAATTAATAATTAACAATTGTCAAAAAGTTTATTTTATTTGAGTACTGATTATTTTAATTAATTAATTACCTGTCGTGTTGATAATTTAAAAGGCAAATAAGTTTTTTTAAACATTTTTTCGAGTCCAGTAACAAATAAATTTATAAATCAAAATGATTTTAACAAAAAGGTTATTTTAATTAAAATTTTATATCTATTTTTATTTCCAAGTATCATGTAACTGTCATATTTTATTTTACTTATAATTATTGTTAATTGATAACAAAACAAATATTAGTGAATATTGAGCATAAAATCGTTCGTCAAACTTTTACTTGCACTATTTTTTTTATCGGTAATAAAGGACCATGTGCATTGCACTAACCTAAAAAATTATAAAATCATAATAAATAAATTGGTGTCATGATTATTCTTTAATAATAATAATAATAACAATAATACAATTTTAAATTATATTAATGTTCTACAAATAATAATAATTATTTTTTTTTGTAGTTAATATTATTAAAAAACAAATTTTTGTTTAAATATATTTCAAATTATTTAAAATTTTACCGGCTTTTCTGTAAGTTAAATTTGATATGATTCTAAAGTTAGGAGAAAATTAAAAAATTTCGAATTTTTTCAATAATATAATTTAGAAAAAAAAAAAAAAAAAAACTAAAAACATGCACATGTAGAAAATTAAAAAAACTTGGTGCAATTTTTTGTAAGACTTCTTTTTCTATAATTTATCGTTTTTAAAAAAATTCAAAAATTATTCGACGTCGACTGATTTCAGAATCATAAATTTAATAACTGCCCAAGTATAATTACTAGATTTATTAAATAGATTTTAAATTTAACTGTTTACCGAAATATTTTCTTATTAATTATTACTTCTGTTAAAAAAGTTTTGATTCATAATTTTGAAATCCGATAAACTTTTTCTAAAAATAAATTGATTTTAAAATAATTTATTTCCTTTCCAATAACAAAATTTATAAAAGTAAAAACCGAAAATAATTTTATAGAAAATTTTAATTATTTTAAGGCGCGAATTAAACTCGAGATCTTTCCATTTATACCAAATTTAATCTAGGGTAGAAGTAACATTTGTGGCCAGTGGTCTATTTTTGGACCTTTAATACTGTATTTTAATTAATGAAAAAGTATAAAAAACAATTTCATTCTAATACAGTAAAAAAATTGTCTTTGAATGAATTAAAAAAAATTAATTATGTCATTGCGTACAATACAGAATATTTTATTTAAATTTTTTAAGTGGCCAAGACTGGTCCTAAAGTAGCCACACATGATACTTTACCCTATAAGTATTTTTGTCATAGAGATGACCAAAAGTTCTTATTCTTTTAAAAATATGTGGATAGATTGTTATATATATATATATTGAATTTTTGAACAATAATTGCAATGTATACTAAATAAATTATTATTTCTTATAGTAAAAATATTTTTATAAAAATGGCTGATGAATCAACAACTGGATCAAATTCAACATCTAAGTACTCAGCAGAAAGAACTGAACTACTCTACAGAACAATTAAAACAGTTAGTATTTAATTAATTTTTTTTAAACCATTAAATGTTAATACAAAATGTGCCAATGAAATAAATAATTACTTGTATTACAGAATCTTCAGGAAATATTACAACTCGCAAATGAAACGGATAAGAATTTAAAAAATTTGAAACAAAATATGGCTACTACAGAAAAGTTATTAAAGATTATAAAAAAAGATAATGTGTAATTGCTAATTTAAAATAAAAGATACATTCCTTATATTAAATAAAATAAAATAATCTATGAGTATGTATAAAGATTTATTATTTTATTAATTATTTAATAGGTAATTAATAAAAATACAATTTAATTAATTAAGCAGCATTTTTCTTCTCTTCTTGATACATGTAATGAAGATCTTTGCAATCGTCGTCGGAAATGCGAACCCATCCGGTTTCTTTCATGTGATAAACTATAAATTAAAATTTTTTTAAATTAAATATAAGTTTACTAATTAGTAAATATCCGATTGTCAGATTTAAACTAATTATTTTATTTAATAGGGCAGTGAGTTATAAAATTAATTAATAATTTTACTGAATATATTTTTTAAATTGAATATTTACTTTAAAAGTTTCTATCATCAAAACTATCAGATTTACTCTGAAAATGATAAGAAATTTTTTTACAGAAAATTCAATTTTTTATAAAACTGATATCTTTTTTTTTTATGTACTTTGAATAGTTTATTCAGAAAGTAATAAATAAAATAATACTAAGTGTAAGGATTTTTTTAATCAGTAAGAAATAAAAAATTTTTTTTAAAAATTAAAGTACTTTTCCACGCATAGGATTGATAAATTATTTACTATTTAAATATCTAATCTGATATCTTATTGAACTATTTAGTAACGACAAAAATATAAATGATGAAATTATAATATAATGATACCTCGAACGATTCCTCCAGAGTAAGCATCACGATGTGTTGCGTGATAAATAGAGCGTCTACCAAGATCATAGGCTTCTTCATCAGTTAGATCCCAGCGGTAACCGGAATCGAGGACACCAAATGCAAATACAGAACCAGAACCAACACTAAAAACTTTACCAGTTGTTCTGGTGCCTTCTGAATCAACGTAGTAGAGTCCTGGTCCACGTTTATCCCATCCAGCAATCATCATACCTAAATAAATTAAATTAAATTATTATGCTCCAATCAACACTTATTTTAAGTGATTCTGTAACATTTGACCAGATAAAATAATCCAATGACCCCAAGTGTAAAAAAAAAAAATATTTATTCCAGGAAATTTTTAAATTTGAGACAAAGAAAATTCCTTGATATTTCCCGGTTTTCCAGTAAAATTTTTCACATTTTTCCGTGATTCAGATTTAATTTGTATCATTAAGACATTCAAAGTTTTTACTATATTTTCATTGTGATTAATTAAATTTGATGATTAAATCATGCGAGAAAGCAAAAAAAACAAGTCAAAATAATTTAACATGGCCTACTTTTGATTATTCGATGTTAAAAATATATAAGTTGAAATATTTAATAAGAAATTTTATGATTGAAATAATTTCAAAATACACCAGCCACAAAAACTAAGGGATATTAAAAAAGTTTCAAATTTTTAAGTGATTTTCAACAGGCTGTAACTCAAAGGAAAATGGTCGTACAACAAAAACAAAAAAGAGAAATTTTAGCTTCAAGTGTCTAGTTTTCTGATCTGGTTTTTAAATTTTTTTATTATGCACGGTTTCGGAGTAATAAAAAATCAATCATAATTATCGAAAAAAATTTATTGAAGCCTATAGACCATTTTTAAGACGAGCAAAAATTTGTAAAATTTTTTTTCGATAATTTTTATTAGGATTACTCCGGGACCGTGAATAATAAAAAATTTTAAAGACCAGGTCAGAAAACTAAACACTTAGGGCTACAATTTGCGTTTTTTGTCTTTGTTGTATGACCATTTTCGTTCGAATTACAGCCTGTTCAAAATCACTTAAAAATATTGAATTTTTTTAATATTTCTTAATTTTTGTAACTCGTGTATTATTGAAAAATTTTTTAATTTTTAACTGCCGCACTTAAATTCCCGGATACGTTTTAAAATTCCCTGACATTTCCATGATATTTCTCGGTTGCATAAAATGCCCGGCTGAGCGCGAGTTTGAGAACAGTCATTTAATTTAAATTTATAATCTATTATAAAATAATTTGATACATGATATTTTAATATATTTAAATTCACAAATAATTATTTATCAATAATAATATTTTTAGTTGTAATTTTTTTTTTAAATTATAAAAGAAACGCCTTAAACAGTTAAAGTGAGTGACTAATGGTACTGATCAGGTATAGGGGCTTTTACCTTATGTTCAGTTTATTTTTTTAAAAATTAAAGTGTTGAAAAAAAATTCGAAAAATTATTATCTGTTAATTATCTGTTAACCCAAGTAGCACACAGTCAACTTTAAGATGTCTTTTAAAAGGATAAGACAAATTTTTTTTTGTTTCAGTCATATTTTTTGATATGAATACGACATGCAAATGTTAGTTCCGGAGACAGAAAAAATTTGTGTTGTTTTTCCTGTCTCATGTCAATTAAAAAGTCGTTTAGATGACTTTTTTTACCACTATTTGTAATTTATTTTTTGTCGTCACTTGTTTTAAGTCTTTTAAGTAGGTAATTTTTCGGTGACATAAATTTTTGATCGTTTTGTCAACATATTATTGCCTTAATGTCAAGTCAAAAAGTAGCTTAAAAACTGATATCTCATAGATGTCACAAAGGCAAGTGTGCTACCTGGGAACTTTAGGTTCATGAAAATTTGCATGAAGATTTAAAAAATTTTTTTCAATTAATATTTATTTTGGCCTTGGATAACTGGTCGCAGTAATAAAATCATTTAAAATACTCACCCATCGACAATCCCATTCCTTTGTAATCATAAACCATGTTAGACATGAGTTTACTCGCAGCAGCAACAGAAATACGTTCACGGTTTCTTAATTCGTATAGACGGCATTGCTTAGCAAGTACACGGTCCCAATAAACACAATCAGCAGCACCGCCAGCAAGTGTACCAAGCAAGTAATCATTTATTTCAACAATTTTCTTCATACTTTGTGACCCTGATTAATAATAAATGCATCAATTAACATGTGATTTATGATTTAGATTTATTAATAATAAAATATCTATTGGATGAAAATAATTACCAATAAATTGACCACCAGTGGCACGTGAATCAACGGCCAAGATGACACCACCTTGATACCGGAACCCAAGGGTTGTGGTTCCATGATCAAATTTTATTTTAATATTACGTCCAGTCTCATCTGGGGTGCTCGTTAATGCTGCGAGACTTTCTGCTGGCTGAATTTATTTATATTTTTATTAATTTGTTGGTTGAATTAGTTATTATTTTTAGGATGATGCTGCAATTTTGGGGCTAGGAAAGTTTTTTAGATTTAATTTAATTGTACTTACGTTTGAGTAAGGAGGAACTGCGAGCGATAGATTGTTAGTGAAATTATAAGTGTAATTATTTATTTCACTGCGCAATTTATTGTTTTCTTTAGATGAATTTAAATTAATTATTGAATTTATACCGCAGACATCGACGAGCGCCATTTTTTTTGTATACAAATTACTAGTCAAGTCACGGTTACAATTGTGAATATTGTGATTATGAATTGTGATGAAAAACTTTTTTTTTTTTTTTTTGGGGAATGTAAAATGTATCTCACGCTGCTTTAAAGTCCCACCTGGTTGGCAACATTGTCATTAAACTTACTATAGATGCTGAAAACAACATTTCCAATTTTATCATACGATGGTTACAAGTTTAAGTGGGAATTTTTTACGGATACATTCAAAAAGGGACCACTATGAAGTTGGTGCGGAAATTTAATATATTTTAATGAACAATATACTAAAAATTGCTCTCAAAATGCTCTTTCAGAATCCACAATTGCTCCAGTCATAAAATTAAAATTTGATAAATTATTATCCATTAAAAAAACAAAACTCATTTTGTGTATAACTCAATAAATAAATTGATTTTCAATGCCTACTAACGGCAGAAAATTAGGAAAATCTGCTGATTTCCAAGTTTAAACGAACTTGGGGAAAATTGGCGGGCTTCGCTTAGCGATATCGTGTATCTACGTGATAGTACGCACCCTAAAATATATAGGAAACCATCCCTTTTTATGACCACTAATAAAAATTAATTTTCAATAGCAATAGAAATTCACGAAAATTTGCGAATTTTCGTTGCAACCTGTCTCGTAGCGTATCTGCAACCTGTCTCGTCGTTTTTCTTGTAGTCACGGCCAAAAATTCGCGAATTTCCCAGATTAGACGAACTTGGGGAAAATTGAGGGACTTTTACTAAGCGATATCGTGTATCTACGTGATAGTACGCACCCTAAAAAATATAGGAAACCACCCCTTTTTATGCCCTTTACAAAAAAAATTTTATTAAAGAATTAAAAAATTAAATCATTCCCGCCAATTTAAAAGAGCCGTACTCATGCGCACCCCTTTTCCCACTTCCTGCGCCGTCCCGTCACCACCTTGAAGTCACAATTCAATTAAATTATACATTGTAATTACGATTTCAATTAATTAGCATAAATTTTCAATATTTCATCAAACAAGTCATTGCTCTCGATCGAAATAAAGGGGAGCAATTTAATAACTGATCAATATAAAAAATAAAATTTATTTATTGAGTTTTACACAAAATGAGTTTCGTACTTCTAATTGATGATAATTAATTAATTATTCATTTTATGACTAAAGAAATTGCGGATCTTGAAAGAGCATTTTGAGAGCAATTTTTTGGTATATCGTTCATTAATAATTATTAAATTTCCGCGCCAACTCAATAGTGGTCAAAAAGGGTCCACAGAAATTTTTGTCTAAGCTTTTCTTTTAAACAAAAACTTGAAACGCAAAATAAAGAACGAGGATTGATGTATTACTCTGTAATCTAGCAATAGAAAATTGCGATGCGGCAGCTGTTAATATTAATATTAAGAGCTCATACTTTCACAATAGTTTTTTTCATCATTTCCAACAATATTTTCGATATAATGAAGAAAACTAAAAATAGTCGATTTTTTAAAATCAATTTAATATAGATTTACATTCATCGTTAAGTAAATCGTTTGTTTAATCAAAGGTATCATCTTAGATTTTATTATTATATATTAAGATAATCTAAGAAATACATATTTTTAGTTATAAATGAATACTAATGTTATTTTTAAGAAATAAATAAATAAAAAAAACGTGTACATTAGAATAGGCTACAAAAATTGACTATTATTTTTTTTCTTAGCTATATCGAAAATATTATTCAAAATGACGAAAAAAAAAATTAATGAAAGTTTGAGCCCTTAATATTAATTTTAAAAGGTCTATCATCGCTATTTTTAATTTTGTTTTATATTATGATGTTTTACGTCAGAACTGCTAAAACATTGGATTGAAAGAAATTCATTTTCATTTATTTTCATGTAAATTTTAATTTCCTACAAAAAAGGTTTAATTGAAAATTTTTGTCAGACAAGCCGTTTCCGTTTAATAAAGCTTAATAAATTGGTATATTTTTTTGATTTAACATTTTTACTTTTGAATTTTGTAACTGGCGAATTGATAAATATCTAAAAAAGACCATGACCGAAATCTTGAAGAAAATTTAACGCTCTACAAAAAAGGTCTCTTAATATTTTTTGCTAAATTCACTCCGTCGAAAGTTATTCAGGTTATTAAAACCGTTTTGACTCAACTTTAACCTTGAATAACTTTCAAAGGAGTGCATTTCGCAAAAAATGTTAAGAGACCTGTTTTGTAGAGCGTTAAATTTCCTTCAGGATTTCGGTCATGATCTTTTTTAGATATTTATCGATTCGCCAGTTACAAAATTCAAAAGTAAAAATGTTGAATCGAAAAAATATACCAATTTATTAAGCTTTATTAAACTGAAACGGCTTGTCAGACGAAAATTTTAAATCAAATCTTTTTTGTAGAAAATTAAATTTTACTTAAAAATAAGTGAAGATGAACGTCTTCCAATCCAATGTTTTTGCAGTTCTGCCGTAAAACATCAAATTATGAATAAAAATTGAAAATAGCGATGATAGACCTCTTAAAATTAATATTAAAGGCTCAAACTTTTATGAATTTTTTTTTTTGTCATTCTAAATAATATTTTCGATATAGCTAAAAAAAAAATAATAGTCAATTTTTTTGGCCCAGTCTAGTGTACATTTTAAAACAAGCTTGGATGAATGTGCAGATATACTGATGACAGCTACTGCTGCGTGGTCAGGTATATTTGAAAAGAAAACAGTACCCTTTCAGGTCAAATCAGTGCTTTTGGAAATTTTTGTTATCAATCAAGTACAAATCAAGAATTATAATGCATAGATGACTTTGGTATATTCTAATTTTTATTGTTATTGGTTACATGATTATATTGATTATAAATAGATATATGAATTAATTATAGTATATATATATATATACATTATTCGGTTTAAAAAACGAGATTGGAAAACACATAAGCGGTGTCGAATTCATTTTTCAGCCCAACGATACATCATATCAATATTTAAAAAGTTTTTAAAGATGAATATATAAAATTATTATCATTGGTTAAAAAAAAAATTGATTGAAGTTATGAATAATTTGTTGATTAAAGTTACTGATAATGTTAGAATGCATCGTATATTAATTATTAGATTTTGGCATTGGTACAAGTTGTCTATTGCACTCAGAACGCAATGGAAATTATGTTAATGCAGAAACAAATAAAAATAATAGATATGAAAATCTTCGTAAGCATTATTATTTTAAGAATTGTAAATGATGAAAAAGTGGATTATTATGTATATTTTAATATCTTTTCTATGTGAGTTATAAAAAAAATAACATAAGTCGGTTATAATAAATTTTAAACAGACCCAATAAAAAGCATGAATTATTTGAAAGAAAAAAATAAAAATTTTAATTAAAAATCTATGAATGAGTAAGAGCTTATTGCTTTAAAATTTAATGATAATACTCATCGGATGATAAATGTGTGTTAAAAAAATTTTTTTTTTTTATTACTGGTAATATTTTTTTTTTCCTACACACATGTTTCAGCAAATAAAATGATTATACAAATGAATACTGTATATAAACGTTAATAAAATAAAACGTCTGAATATTGTATGTGTTTGTTATTTATAATTTTCTTTTATTATATTACGATACTTGTAAATTTCTTATATTAATATTTTTTAACTTGTATAAAAATTTCAATGGTAAAGCAAAAAGACTATAACAGTTACTCCCGTCGTTTACTCATGTGTACAAGATGAATAAGTAACTTTTCTAAATAAAAAAAAAAATATATATATATATATATATATATATATATATATATATATATATATATATATATATATATATATATATATATATATATATATATATATATATATATATATATATATATATATATAAGAAATTCGTAAATTATTGCGAATGTTTATATTTCTTGATTTATTTAACAATCACATTTTTATTAATAAAACTGTAAGCAGTAAAGATATAAACATTAAAATTTAATTTATTAATGATAAAGAATTGTTTAATATAGATATGATAAAAAAAAAAATAAATAATAATAGTAATAAAGAAAATAGAATGTGATTTAATATAATGTGTACAATAAAAAAAAAAAAAAAGTATTTGTAAAAAAGTTAGACTATGCTGGTTGGTGATTGTTGGATGGTCGATGCAAAGCGTTATGAGCAGTAGAATACAGTAAGCTTACTGTTTTTAAGCTAAATGAAGTATTAGTGTAAAAAAATGATGGAATGATTATAATTAAATTTAATTTTTAATATGACGGTCAGTATATGTAATGTTAATTAAAAAAAGTAAAAGATAATAAAAATTCGACTATTAAATATATATTTCACAGATCTTAAAAATTTAATATCAAGTACAACAAAATTAATAAATATTGTAGACTCTATGCATTAAGTTAGTGATAAAAATTAAAAAAACTTGAACAATGACTGAATAATTAAATAACAATTTTTATCGGAATGTACTTTTTTTTACTTGTACTATTATTGTTTGTATATTGATTTGCATGATCATCAGTTAGTTATTAAAAGAGGTATAATGGAATATTAAAAATAAAAAAACAAAAAAAAAAAAAAAAATGTTTTATGTTTAAAAAAAATGATTTAATAAACGCATTCTTAAAAAAATAAGTACATAGTATATCTATATAAATTTATTAAAGTTAAAAGATATAGTTTAAGACATATGTTAGTAGTCTATCGATAAGAAGGAGTATTATTTATAATTAATTTAAATTATTGATTTTTAGTCGAAGCTATAAAACAGCAATCGAAACACAACGCAAGACCCGCATGAGAAAATTGTATATTTTTATTACAATATACGAAAATATATAATTGCATAATATAATGTTCATATAAATTGAAAGTGTATTTGTTTTTTTTTTTTTTTATAAACTATAAAAAATAATGTAACGAAAATATAATCGAGAGATATTTTATAAAATATAATAATGCTGTAAAAAAGTAATAATGTTCATTATACTTGTGAATATTTTTTTAATCGGGTAGATGAATATTCAGTAGTTCAGTTAAACTGAGAAAAGAAAATATAACTACTGATTAATAAAAAAATATTTAGGAAAATCAGAAATCTCAGTATATATTATAAGTAGATCTGATGATGATATCAATATATACAACTCTATGAAAAACTAAATAAGACTTTTTTGGGTTTAAAACATGATTTCAGACATGATTGAATCAATATTGTATGCTTAAAATTTTATAAGTCAATGATATATATTAATAGAATAAAATTGCTTATGTGTTTATGATATAATTTTTAATATATAGTTTGAATATGTATATATGCTAACATATAATATTATATATCATACTTGTATGTGTTAAAAATATACATTATTGTGTAATTAAAGTGGCAAAGAATAGTTATTTTAATATATATACTCAATTATATTATGATATATACATGCAGAAAGTTACTGCATTCTACCAAGTTAATTAAAAAATCTGTGAATATAAAATAAAACTTATATATTGAAGATATTTTTTTAATAACCATATTTTATTAATGGAGAATAAAAAATATGAGCAATAAAGAAATGATTATAAAAAAATAGTTTGATTAAAAATTAAATTGTAATATATAATTATTAATAAAACAAATAATATGAAAATAGATTTAACTTACAGCAATGTAAACAAATGTAAAAAAAAAATTGCTTCTAATATTGAAAGAATATAAATTCTAATATTTCAATTCGGAAAAAAAAAAAATGAAGAATTTTAGAATGGATCAAACTGTTAATAAAAAGATTAAAATGTTTAACTCGAGTATAATGGATATACCGTAAAAATGTAACTGTTAAATTTGAAAAAAATTAAAAACCTTGATGTATTGATAATAAGTTATTTGATTATAAGAGTATATTATAAATACAGTTAATTTGTATGTAACAAGTTTGAGTAATAAAAATAACAACAAGTAATAAAACTATGTTGAATAATAGTTGTTACTTGGTTGAGGCAAATTGTCGTTAGTAGTGGGCATAAAGTAAGGTAGATATTATAAAATACTTCCACTATTGAATCGTGAGTATCAAAAATGTTTGATACAGTATAAAAGTTTAAGAAATTTTTTAATTTATTACAGAAGAATATCATGCGCATTATAATTATATAGTATTTTTATTTTATAAAAATAATACTTAGTCAACATTTCATGCTTGATAATAATTTAATATTAAAAGAACAGTAGAATGGAAACTGTAAAGTAGTTGCAAATGCTGGTATCTAAAGATAAGTTGGTTACTAAGAACAATTGAGTTTAGCCATTTATTAGTGAATGAATAGCTAAAAAATATACTATTATAAATATAATAGAGTTTGATTGAATAAATATTTTTAATATATGAAAAAATTTTTATGAATTTAAAATAAGAAAAATGTAGCACATAATATGTTAAAAATTTATTAAATTTTATAGATTTCACCTGGTATAAAGATTATTAATGGAGAAAATATTATTATAATTTTCTCTTCATTCATTGATAAAGTTTTTTTTTTTTTTACGTAATTGTAAAAATTTTATACATCATAAATTCAATACAAAAATTTTCTTGGAGCGAGAAAAGATTATATTGGTCAAGAAATGATTCCTTGCACCAAAAAATTTTTTATAGTTCTAAATAACTTTTTAGTTTCAATTCACAATGCGAAAAATTTCTTGGGGTAAGTAAAAATTTTCTTTAGGCGAGTAAAGTTTTTTTGTGTCAATGAATCCTTTTTTTTTCTATGCACACTTTTTTGGGTTTGAGAAGCTTCCTAAAACCAAATGGAAATATAAATCTTTGTTATTTTGGAATAAATAATATAGTATATATTCAGTGTCATTTAGTCATATTTAGTGACAAAACAATTAGAATATTAATTTATTTAAAGAAAATAATTACGATCGTATTTTTTCTCTCGTAATTTAAATGTAATTCGAATGATACAGATAAATTGATTTTTCTCAATGATTGATAATAAAAAAGTTCCTAAAAAAAGCGCCCTGATCGATTTTAAGATTTTAAGAGCTCGGCATTAAAATAAAAATAACTAGAAGAGAATTAAAAAAAGAATTTATCAAAGATAATTTGTAGGAAATAAAATAGCCTACAAAAAAGATTCTATGACATTTTATGATTAGTCTGGTAGTTTTACCGGAAAAGTAAAAAAATTTCAAAATATACTCTAACTTGACTTCAAACTCCAATAACTTTTGAACAGATGGATTTATCAAAAAATGATAAGAGAGTTGTTTTGTAGAGCATTCAAT
This sequence comes from Microplitis demolitor, assembly GCF_026212275.2. Taxonomy (NCBI): domain Eukaryota; kingdom Metazoa; phylum Arthropoda; class Insecta; order Hymenoptera; family Braconidae; genus Microplitis; species Microplitis demolitor. Next base: position 14,444,772 of record NC_068553.1, read on the forward strand.
TTCCTATAAAAAAAAAAAAAAAAAAAAAACTGTATTGAAAATTTCTGAATTTTCATTAGGTTGACATAGTATAAAATTCAGAACGAGTAAAAATAAATTCATCGAATTGTATCAAACTTTGACGTCGGATATCTTGTGAATGGTTGAATTTATGCAAAAGTCATAGAATATCTTTTTTGTAGATCAGTAAATTTGCTACCAAAAGTTTAAGTAGAGGTTTTTAGTATCTTAATTTTTTTGGAAGTTATATATTTTTTACTATGTTACTAAATGAAAAATCGAACATGAGCAATAGCCACCTCTGAATATCAATATTAAGACCTCAAATTTTAACTGTTATCATATTTTAAGATACCCTTTCGATTTTTCAATGTTCATCAAAAAAATAAAAATAGACCCCTAATTTGAAAAAGTCTAATAAATGTAGTAAGAAAGATTTTTATTACCAGACATTATTGAAATTAAGTATTTTGTTTATACAGAATAGCAAATAAATGTAATATTATTTTTTTTTTTTTTTAATATTTTCCAAACAATGTTTTTGTAATGGTTTATATATAAATTTATACAAATGGAATTTTATCAAGATATTGAATGTATACTATACTTATGATAAAAATTAGTTATTTTTTTTAACTAATATGTTTTATTATTATATATCAAACCATTATAAAATTTTTAAATTATTTCAATTTCAATTGAAAAAATAAATAATAATTAACATATTAAATGTATACTATACTAGTAATAAAATAAAAAAAAAATAAATAATTTATAAAATTTATTTATTTATAATTTATATAGAATCAATAATAAGAATTAGTTATTTTTAGTAATAAATAAATAAACAAAAGAATAAAAGAAAGATAATTATATTAATTAATAAATTTTTATGTTAATTTAATTAGATAGTAATAGAGATATCTTGTTATTTAAGAAATATATACATCTTAATTGAAATGATGTTTCAATAATATGAGAATAAAATCATGATAGTCATGATTTTATAACTTAAAGTACATAGTTAATTGAATATGAGTTGATGGGAATAAATATTGCAATTATTTTCTCTTCATTTATTAATAAAGTTTTTTTTTGTTTAAAAAAAAAAAAAAAAAAAAAAAAAAGTTAATTCAAATATAAAAATTTGAAAAAAAATACTCAAGTATTAAATTCTGAAATATGTTACTAAAATACGTACATAATTTTTTTCATTACGCTCATCTTTATGGCAATAATAATAATGATAATAAAAAGTATTTATATAAATATAATAAAAATGATTATTATTACCAAATATTATTGAACAGAAAAGCAAATAAATATAATATCATTTTTTAAATTTTAATTTATTAATTTTGCTATTTTATGAAATAAATAACAAGAATTAGAGTTATTTTTTGTAACTGATAATATTTGTTTTTATTGTATATTAAACTATTTAAAAATTATTTTATTTTCAATTAAAAAAATTAATAATAATCAATATATCAAATGTATACTATAGTTGTATTAAAATAAGAAGAAAATGATTTAAAAAATTTATATTTTTTATAAAATCAATAAGAATTATTAATTACTTTTATGCAACTGATAATATTTGTTGTTTTATTATTATTATTATTTTATATCAAACAATTTTTAAAATATTAAATGTGTAATTTAAAAAAAAAAATAAAATAATTTATTGAGTTTATTATTTTTATAGAATAAGTAATAAGAATCAATAAATTTAATTAGATAGTAACGTGGATATCTTGTTATTTAAGAAATAAATATATATTTATTGAAATGCTGTTTCAATGATATGAGAATAAAATCATGATAGTCATGATTTTACAACATGGAGTATGTAGTTGACAGCAATTGGGTTCATGGGAAAAATATTATTATTATTTTTTCTTTATTTATTAATGAAGTTTTTTTTTTTTCCAAGATTACGTAATTGTAAAAACGTCATTTTTTTTTTTTTTTAATACTTTTCAAACAATATTTTTTTAATGGTTTATATATTAATTTGTATAAATGGAATTTCATTAAGAAATTGAATGTATACTATACTTGTAATAAAATGAATAAAAAATTTATTAAAATAACAAATTTTACATAATTTATTTATTTATTTATAATTTTTATAGAATCAATAATAATCATTGGTTATTTTATACAACTAATAATATTTATTATTATTATTATTATTATTATTATATATCAAACTATTTTAAAATTATTATATATTTAATTAAAAAAAATAAAATAATTTATGAAATGAACAATAATTTATTAAATTTACAATTTTTATAAAATAAATAATAGGAATTTGAGTTATTTTTTGTAACTGATAAAATTTGTTTTTATTACATATTAAAGTATTTAAAAATTATTTTATATTCAATTAAGAAAATTAATAACAATCAATATATCAAATGTATGCTATAGTTGTATAAAAAATGTAAAATAACTTATTAAATTTATTATTTTTATAGAATAAATAATAAGAATAAATGAATTTAATTAGATAGTAACGGGGATATCTTGTTATTTAAGGAATAAATATATATTTATTGAAATGCTGTTTTAAATGATATGAGAATAAAATCACGATAGTCATGATTTTATAACTTGGAGTATGTAGTTGGGTAAAACTGAAATTGGTTTATGGGGAAAATGTTATTATAATTTTCTCTTCATTTATTAATAAAGTTTAAAAAAAAATTAAAATATAAAATATAAAAATGTTTAAAAAAAGTAGTCAAGTATTAAATTCTGAAATATGTTGTTAAAATACGTACAAATATAATTAGAGATTTTTATTAGTATACATTATTGAAATTAAGTTTTTTGTTTACAGAATAGCAAATAAATATAATATCATTTTTTTAATTTTAATTAATTATATTTACAATTATTATAAAATAAATAATAAGAATTTGATCTATTTTTTAAAAATGATAATATTTTTTTTTATTATACATCAAACTATTTCAAAACTATTAAATGTTTAATTAAAAAAAAAAAAAAATTAATTAAATAAAAAATAATATATTGAATTTATTTATTTATAATTTTTATAGAATAAATAATAAGAATTAGTTATTTTTAGTAAGTGATAATATTATTTATTATTATAAAAATATATTATATTTAATTAAAAAAGAAAAAAAAAATCAATAATATTATTATGTGTATTAAAATAAATAATTTTATATTGAAATAACTTTTTTTTATTATGTATTATACTATTTAAAAAAAATTATTTAATTTTCAATTAAAAAAATAAATAATAATCAATATATCAAATTACACTATAGTTGTATTAAAAGAAAATGTTATTAAAAAATTTATTTTTTGTAATTTTTATAGAATCAATAATAATAATTATTAGTTATTTTATACAACCGATAATATTTATTATTACTATTAAAATTATGATATGTTAATTAAAAAAAAAAAAATAAATTAATTTATTAAATTTACAATTTTTAAAAAATAAATAATAAAAATTAGTTATTTTGTTTTTTAACTGAAAATAGTTTTTTTTATTAAATATCAAACTATTTTAAAATTATTCAATGTTTAATTAAAAAAAAATAAAATAATTAATTAAATTTATATATTTATAGTTTTTATAGAATAAGAATTAGTTATTTTTAGTAAGCAAAAATATTATTTATTATTATAAAACTATTTTATATTCAATTAAAAAAGAAATAAATAATTTAATGTTTTTATCCAAACAATTGAATTATTTAAAAAAAAAAAAAATAATAATAATTATAGTACTATGTATATAAAAATAAATAATTTTATATTAAAAAAATTGTCTAAGTGGCAACACGTAATTTAGATACAGGGAGCTACCGTTGTATCCGCCGCCGCTGACGCGGCTGGCAGTTAGCGCGCTACTGTAACCCTTTTAGACGCCAGCTCGTACTAGTATGAAAGAGTAGTCAGTTGAAGCGGTTTAAGTAAGAGCTGGCTGAAACTGGCTACCGTGAAATGATATACAATATCATCAACGCATCAGTACCACGGGTCGATGTCTATGACTGAATGACTCTTTATGTGGTAAATCGCTACGGCGTTTATATAATATTATGTATAACTTAAAAAAGTGTACAAATATAAAACTGAGTATCGACTTACTTGTTTCCGAGCAAGAATAAAATATCACGTTTACGTGCATATAAAAAACCAAGTCGCTTTGATAATAAAATATCTAGCGAGAGTTAAAGTTAATAAAAACGAGAGGATGTTTGAACAATAAAATTATTATTCAATTTTGTGAATAAATAATGTAAATTTAAAAATTTTTTTAAGTGTTGTATGAAGCAAATGCTTACAAAAACAGCACCACTTTAACAGCGGATAGGATTTTTAAAATACTATCATGTATGTATAAAGTGAAAGAGGAGTTATTCTGATGTTTTAAAAAATAAAACATGTAACGAAGCTCCCTGGTTGATCCTGCCAGTAGTCATATGCTTGTCTCAAAGATTAAGCCATGCATGTCTCAGTACATGCCGTATTAAGGTGAAACCGCGAATGGCTCATTAAATCAGTTATGGTTCCTTAGATCGTACCCACATTTACTTGGATAACTGTGGTAATTCTAGAGCTAATACATGCAAACCAGAGTTCCGACCAGAGATGGAAGGAACGCTTTTATTAGATCAAAACCAATCGGTGGCTTGTCCATCGTTACTTTTGGTGACTCTGAATAACTTTCTGCTGATCGTATGGTCTAGTACCGACGACGAATCTTTCAAATGTCTGCCTTATCAACTGTCGATGGTAGGTTCTGCGCCTACCATGGTTGTAACGGGTAACGGGGAATCAGGGTTCGATTCCGGAGAGGGAGCCTGAGAAACGGCTACCACATCCAAGGAAGGCAGCAGGCGCGCAAATTACCCACTCCCGGCACGGGGAGGTAGTGACGAAAAATAACGATACGGGACTCATCCGAGGCCCCGTAATCGGAATGAATACACTTTAAATCCTTTAATGAGGATCCATTGGAGGGCAAGTCTGGTGCCAGCAGCCGCGGTAATTCCAGCTCCAATAGCGTATATTAAAGTTGTTGCGGTTAAAAAGCTCGTAGTTGAATCTGTGTTTCATACTGTTGGTTCATCGCTCGCGGTGTTAACTGACATGTTATGGAACGTCCTACCGGTGGATTTAGCTGAGGTCAAACTTGGCGGTCCAATTTAATCCTATCGCGGTGCTCTTAATTGAGTGTCGAGGTAGGCCGGTACGTTTACTTTGAACAAATTAGAGTGCTTAAAGCAGGCTTATTTTGCCTGAATACTGTGTGCATGGAATAATAGAATAGGACCTCGGTTCTATTTTGTTGGTTTTCGGAATACCGAGGTAATGATTAATAGGGACAGATGGGGGCATTCGTATTGCGACGTTAGAGGTGAAATTCTTGGATCGTCGCAAGACGAACAGAAGCGAAAGCATTTGCCAAAAATGTTTTCATTAATCAAGAACGAAAGTTAGAGGTTCGAAGGCGATCAGATACCGCCCTAGTTCTAACCATAAACGATGCCAGCTAGCGATCCGCCGATGTTCCTCCGATGACTCGGCGGGCAGCTTCCGGGAAACCAAAGCTTTTGGGTTCCGGGGGAAGTATGGTTGCAAAGCTGAAACTTAAAGGAATTGACGGAAGGGCACCACCAGGAGTGGAGCCTGCGGCTTAATTTGACTCAACACGGGAAACCTCACCAGGCCCGGACACCGGAAGGATTGACAGATTGATAGCTCTTTCTTGATTCGGTGGGTGGTGGTGCATGGCCGTTCTTAGTTGGTGGAGCGATTTGTCTGGTTAATTCCGATAACGAACGAGACTCTAGCCTGCTAAATAGGCGTTTTTGGTATCTTGAAAGATTTACTTGATTTTCGGATCAAGTGATTTTTACTACCAACGTAAATAAATATCTTCTTAGAGGGACAGGCGGCTTCTAGCCGCACGAGATTGAGCAATAACAGGTCTGTGATGCCCTTAGATGTTCTGGGCCGCACGCGCGCTACACTGAAAGAATCAACGTGTCTTCCCTGGCCGAAAGGCCCGGGTAACCCGCTGAACCTCTTTCGTGCTAGGGATTGGGGCTTGCAATTATTCCCCATGAACGAGGAATTCCCAGTAAGCACGAGTCATAAGCTCGTGTTGATTACGTCCCTGCCCTTTGTACACACCGCCCGTCGCTACTACCGATTGAATGATTTAGTGAGGTCTTCGGACTGATGCGCGGCAATGTTTCGGCATTGCCGATGTTGTTGGAAAGATGACCAAACTTGATTATTTAGAGGAAGTAAAAGTCGTAACAAGGTTTCCGTAGGTGAACCTGCGGAAGGATCATTAACGTATAATATACAATACAAAATTTTGTATCTGTAATATATATATATAAATATTACTTTCAAAAGTGTTAACACACGCTATGTAAAAAGTAAATTGAATGAATACTTTTGAGTATCTTGAGAAACTTTGTGTTCGATTATATTTGTATCACATAGTCATGGTAACCTATACTAGTCTATACTCTAAATGTCTTGTGCATATATTGTATCGATGAGGTTTTTAAATGAATATACGCCATGACTGAATTATATTTACAAAGTTTCGTTGCCATATACATCTGATGTATAGATGGCAATTTTATATTAGAATAGGATAATATGTTTCTAATGTAAAAGACATTTTGTCAATGTATAAAAATTAAGCTAACACGCATAAAAAGAAAATGTAAATATTTTCTAAAAAAAGATGATTATCCTGAACGGTGGATCACTTGGCTCGTAAATCGATGAAGAACGCAGCTAATTGCGCGTCAACTTGTGAACTGCAGGACACATGAACATCGACACTTCGAACGCACATTGCGGTCCACGGATCCAATTCCCGGACCACACTTGGCTGAGGGTCGTTTATTATATAAAAACTGCTTACATTGAATGTACTAGCGAGAAAATATACACTGAACGTTCATTATTAATATTTGATTATAAAATACGATAATGTCGTTTGAAAATATTATTTTTACTTGAATCAGTGAATTGTTATAATATTATGGTACAACTGATTTTCGAGTTTACGAATTATATTTATATTATAGACCGTAAACAGTTGTTACTTTTTAGTTCACTGGTATTTTAATTCAAATTGACGACCTCAGATTAAGTGAGACTACCCGCT